>NC_092291.1:26831222-27027386 GCF_036320965.1 Panulirus ornatus
CCAAGCACTCTCATCCACAACAGACTGCATACTTGCTCCTCTTTCCAAAACTCTTGCATTCACCTCCCTAACCATGGAGACATCACACACCCCTGCCGCAAACCTACATTCACTGAGAACCAATCACTTTCCTCTCTTCCCACAAGTACACATGCCTTACATCCTCGATAAAAACTTTTCTCTGCTTCTAACAACTTGCTTCCCACACCATATATCCTTAATATCTTCCACAGAACATCTCTATCAACTCTATCATATGCCTTCTCCAGATCCATAAATGCTACATACAAATCCATTTGCTTTTCTAAGGGAAGGGGTAGCACTACTCCTGAAACAGGAGTGGTGGGAGTATGTGATAGAGTGTAAGAAAGTAAACTCTAGATTGATATGGGTAAAACTAAAAGTTGATGGAGAGAGATGGGTGATTATTGGTGCATATGCACCTGGGCATGAGAAGAAAGGTCATGAGAGGCAAGTGTTTTGGGAGCAGCTGAATGAGTGTGTTAGTGGTTTTGATACACGAGACCGGGTTATAGTGATGGGTGATTTGAATGCAAAGGTGAGCATTGTGGCAGTTGAGGGAATAATTGGTATACATGGGGTGTTCATTGTTGTAAATGGAAATGGTTAAGAGTTTGTAGATTTATGTGCTGAAAAAGGACTGGTGATTGGGAATACCTGGTTTAAAAAGCAAGATATACATATGTATACATATTTAAGTAGGAGATATGGCCAGAGAGCGTTATTGGATTACGTGTTAATTGATAGCCGCACGAAAGAGAGACTTTTGGATGCTAAAGTGCTGAGAGGTGCAACTGGAGGGATGTCTGATCATTATCTTGTGGAGGCGAAGGTCAAGATTTGTAGAGGTTTTCAGAAAAGAAGAGAGAATGTTGGGGTGAAGAGAGTGGTGAGAGTAAGTGAGCTTGGGAAGGAGACTTGTGTGAGGAAGTACCAGGAGAGACTGAGTACACAATGGAAAAAGGTGAGAACAAAGGAGGTAAGGGGAGTGGGGGATGAATGGGATGTGTTTAGGGAAGCAGTGATGACTTGTGCAAAAGATGCTTGTGGCATGAGAAGCGTGGGAGGTGGGCAGATTAGAAAGGGTAGTGAATGGTGGGATGAAGAAGTAAGATTATTAGTGAAAGAGTAGAGAGAGGCATTTGGACAATTTTTGCAGGGAAATAATGCAAATGAGTTGGAGATGTATAAAAGAAAGAGGCAGGAGGTCAAGAGAAAGGTGCAAGAGGTGAAAAAGATGGCAAATGAGAGTTGGGGTGAGAGAGTATCATTGAATTTTAGGGAGAATAAAAAGATGTTTTGGAAGGAGGTAAATAAAGTGCGTAAGACAAGGGAGCAAATGGGAACTTCAGTGAAGGGGGCTAATGGGGAGGTGATAACAAGTAGTGGTGATGTGAGAAGGAGATGGAGTGAGTATTTTGAAGGTTTGTTGAATGTGTTTGATGATAGAGTGGCAGATATAGGGTGTTTTGGTCGAGGTGGAGTGCAAAGTGAGAGGGTTAGGGAAAATGACTTGGTAAACAGAGAAGAGGTAGTAAAAGCTTTGCAGAAGATGAAAGCTGGCAAGGCAGCAGGTTTGGATGGTATTGCAGTGGAATTTATTAAAAAAGGGGGTTACTGTATTGTTGACTGGTTGGTAAGGTTATTTAATGTGTGTATGACTCATGATGAGGTGCCTGAGGGCTGGCGGAATGCTTGCATAGTGCCATTGTACAAAGGCAAAGGGGATAAGAGTGAGTGCTCAAATTACAAAGGTATAAGTTTGTTGAGTATTCCTGGTAAATTATATGGGAGGGTATTGATTGAGAGGGTGAATGCATGTACAGAGCATCAGATTGGGGAAGAGCAGTGTGGTTTCAGAGGTGGTAAAGGATGTGTGGATCAGGTGTTTGCTTTGAAGAATGTATGTGAGAAATACTTAGAAAAGCAAATGAATTTTTATGTAGCATTTATGGATCTGGAGAAGGCATATGATAGAATTGATAGAGATGCTGTGTGGAAGGTATTAAGAATATATGGTGTGGGAGGAAAGTTGTTAGAAGCAGTGAAAAGTTTTTATCGAGGATGTAAGGCATGTGTACGTGTAGGAAGAGAGGAAAGTGATTGGTTCTCAGTGAATGTAGGTTTGCGGCAGGGGTGTGTGATGTCTCCATGGTTGTTTAATTTGTTTATGGATGGGGTTGTTAGGGAGGTAAATGCAAGAGTTTTGGAAAGAGGGGCAAGTATGAAGTCTGTTGGGGATGAGAGAGCTTGGGAAGTGAGTCAGTTGTTGTTCGCTGATGATACAGCGCTGGTGGCTGATTCATGTGAGAAACTGCAGAAGCTGGTGACTGAGTTTGGAAAAGTGTGTGGAAGAAGAAAGTTAAGAGTAAATGTGAATAAGAGCAAGGTTATTAGGTACAGTAGGGTTGAGGGTCAAGTCAATTGGGAGGTGAGTTTGAATGGAGAAAAACTGGAGGAAGTGAAGTGTTTTAGATATCTGGGAGTGGATCTGGCAGCGGATGGAACCATGGAAGTGGAAGTGGATCATAGGGTGGGGGAGGGGGCGAAAATCCTGGGAGCCTTGAAGAATGTGTGGAAGTCGAGAACATTATCTCGGAAAGCAAAAATGGGTATGTTTGAAGGAATAGTGGTTCCAACAATGTTGTATGGTTGCGAGGCGTGGGCTATGGATAGAGTTGTGCGCAGGAGGATGGAGGTGCTGGAAATGAGATGTTTGAGGACAATGTGTGGTGTGAGGTGGTTTGATCGAGTGAGTAACGTAAGGGTAAGAGAGATGTGTGGAAATAAAAAGAGCGTGGTTGAGAGAGCAGAAGAGGGTGTTTTGAAGTGGTTTGGGCACATGGAGAGGATGAGTGAGGAAAGATTGACCAAGAGGATATATGTGTCGGAGGTGGAGGGAACAAGGAGAAGAGGGAGACCAAATTGGAGGTGGAAAGATGGAGTGAAAAAGATTTTGTGTGATCGGGGCCTGAACATGCAGGAGGGTGAAAGGAGGGCAAGGAATAGAGTGAATTGGAGCGATGTGGTATACAGGGGTTGACGTGCTGTCAGTGGATTGAAGCAGGGCATGTGAAGCGTCTGGGGTAAACCATGGAAAGCTGTGTAGGTATGTATATTTGCGTGTGTGGACGTATGTATATACATGTGTATGGGGGGGTTGGGCCATTTCTTTCGTCTGTTTCCTTGCGCTACCTCGCAAACGCGGGAGACAGCGACAAAGTATAATAAATAAATAAATAAAATATATATATATATATATATATATATATATATATATATTTTTTTTTTTTTTTCTGCTTTGTCGCTGTCTCCCGCGTTTGCGAGGTAGCGCAAGGAAACAGACGAAAGAAATGTCTCAACCCACCCCCATACACATGTATATACATACACGTCCACACGCGCAAATATACATACCTACACAGCTTTCCATGGTTTACCCCAGACGCTTCACATGCCCTGATTTAATCCACTGACAGCATGTCAACCCCGGTATACCACATCGATCCAATTCACTCTATTCCTTGCCCTCCTTTCACCCTCCTGCATGTTCAGGCCTCGATCACACAAAATCTTTTTCACTCCATCTTTCCACCTCCAATTAGGTCTCCCAATTCTCCTCATTCCCTCCACCTCCGACATATATATCCTCTTGGTCAATCTTTCCTTACTCATTCTCTCCTTGTGCCCAAACCGTTTCAAAACACCCTCTTCTGCTCTCTCAACCACACTCTTTTTATTTCCACACATCTCTCTTACCCTTACGTTACTTACTCGATCAAACCACCTCACACCACACATTGTCCTCAAACATCTCATTTCCAGCACATCCACCCTCCTGCGCACAACTCTATCCATAGCCCACGCCTCGCAACCATACAACATTGTTGGAACCACTATTCCTTCACACATATCCATTTTTGCTTTCCAAGGTAATGTTCTCGACTTCCACACATTCTTCAAGGCTCCCAGGATTTTTGCCCCCTCCCCCACACACACACACACGCCCACACACGCAAATATACATACCTATACATCACAATGTACACATATATATGCACACACAGACACATACATATATACCCATGCACACAATTCACACTGCCTGCCCCTATTCATTCCCATCGCCACCTCGCCACACATGGAATACCATCCCCCTCCCCCCTCATGTGTGCGAGGTAGCACTAGGAAAAGACAACAAAGGCCCCATTTGTTCACACTCAGTCTCCAGCTGTCACGCAATAATGCCCGAAACCACAGCTCCCTTTCCACATCCAGGCCCCACACAACTTTCCATGGTTTACCCCAGACGCTTCACATGCCCTGATTCAATCCACTGACAGCACGTCAACGCCGGTATACCACATCGATCGAATTCACTCTATTCCTTGCCCGCCTTTCACCCTCCTGCATGTTCAGGCCCCGATCACTCAAAATCTTTTTCACTCCATCTTTCCACCTCCAATTTGGTCTCCCACTTCTCCTCGTTCCCTCCACCTCTGACACATATATCCTCTTGGTCAATCTTTCCTCACTCATTCTCTCCATGTGCCCAAACCATTTCAAAACACCCTCTTCTGCTCTCTCAACCACGCTCTTTTTATTTCCACACATCTCTCTTACCCTTACATTACTTACTCGATCAAACCACCTCACACCACACATTGTCCTCAAACATCTCATTTCCAGCACATCCACCCTCCTGCGCACAACTCTATCCATAGCCCACGCCTCGCAACCATACAACATTGTTGGAACCACTATTCTTTCAAACATACCCATTTTTGCTTTCCGAGATAATGTTCTCGACTTCCACACATTCTTCAAGACTCCCAGGATTTTTGCCCCCTCCCCCACCCTATGATTTACTTCCGCTTCCATGGTTCCATCCACTGCCAGATCCACTCCCAGATATCTAAAACACTTTACTTCCTCCAGTTTTTCTCCATTCAAACTTACCTCCCAATTGACTTGACCCTCAACCCTACTGTACCTAATAACCTTGCTCTTATTCACATTTACTCTTAACTTTCTTCTTTCACACACTTTGCCAAACTCAGTCACCAGCTTCTGCAGTTTCTCACATGAATCAGCCACCAGCGCTGTATCATCAATGAACAACAACTGACTCACTTCCCAAGCTCTCTCATCCCCAACAGACTTCATACTTGCCCCTCTTTCCAAAACTCTTGCATTCACCTCCCTAACAACCCCATCCATAAACAAATTAAACTACCATGGAGACATCACACACCCCTGCCGCAAACCTACATTCACTGAGAACCAATCACTTTCCTCTCTTCCTATACGTACACGTGCCTTACATCCTCAATAAATACTTTTCACTGCTTGTAACAACTTCCCTCCCACACCATATATTCTTAATACCTTCCACAGAGCATCTCTATCAACTCTATCATATGCCTTCTCCAGATCCATAAATGCTACATACAAAGCCATTTGCTTTTCTAAGTATTTCTCGCATACATTCTTCAAAGCAAACACCTGATCCACACATCCTCTACCACTTCTGAAACCACACTGCTCTTCGCCAGTCTGATGTTCTGTACATGCCTTCACCCTCTCAATCAATACCCTCCCATATAGTTTACCAGGAATACTCAACAAACTTATACCTCTGTAATTTGAGCACTCACTCTTATCCCCTTTGCCTTTGTACAATGGCACTATGCACGCATTCCGCCAATCCTCAGGCACCTCACCATGAGTCATACATACATTAAATAACCTTACCAACCAGTCAACAATACAGTCACCCCCTTTTTTAATAAATTCCACTGCAATACTATCCAAACCTGCTGCCTTGCCGGCTTTCATCTTCCGCAAAGCTTTTACTACCTCTTCTCTGCTTACCAAATCATTTTCCCTAACCCTCTCACTTTCCACACCACCTCGACCAAAACACCCTATATCTGCCACTATATCATCAAACACATTCAACAAACCTTCAAAATACTCACTGCATCTCCTTCTCACATCACCACTACTTGTTATCACCTCCCCATTTGCACCCTTCAATGAAGTTCCCATTTGCTCCCTTGTCTTACGCACTTTATTTACCTCCTTCCAGAACATCTTTTTATTCTCCCTAAAATTTAATGATACTCTCTCACCCCAACTCTCATTTGCCCTCTTTTTCACCTCTTGCACCTTTCTCTTGACCTCCTGTCTCTTTCTTTTATACATCTCCCACTCAATTGCATTTTTTCCCTGCAAAAATCGTCCAAATGCCTTTCTCTTCTCTTTCACTAATAATCTTACTTCTTCATCCCACCACTCACTACCCTTTCTAATCAACCCACCTCCCACTCTTCTCATGCCACAAGCATCTTTTGCGCAATCCATCACTGATTCCCTAAATACATCCCATTCCTCCCCCACTACCCTTACTTCCATTGTTCTCACTTTTTTCCATTCTGTACTCAGTCTCTCCTGGTACTTCCTCACACAAGTCTCCTTCCCAAGCTCACTTACTCTTACCACCCTCTTCACCCCAACATTCACTCTTCTTTTCTGAAAACCCATACAAATCTTCGCCTTCGCCTCCACAAGATAATGATCAGACATCCCTCCAGTTGCACCTCTCTGCACATTAACATCCAAAAGTCTCTCTTTCGCGCGCCTGTCATTTAACACGTAATCCAGTAACGCTCTCTGGCGATCTCTCCTACTTACATACGTATACTTATATACATCTCGCTTTTTAAACCAGGTATTCCCAATCACCAGTCCTTTTACAGCACATAAATCTACAAGCTCTTCACCATTTCCATTTACAACACTGAACACCCCATGTATACCAATTATTCCCTCAACTGCCACATTACTCACCTTTGCATTCAAATCACCCATCACTATAACCCGGTCTCGTGCATCAAAACCACTAACACACTCATTCAGCTGCTCCCAAAACACTTGCCTCTCATGATCTTTCTTCTCATGCCCAGGTGCATATGCACCAATAATCACCCATCTCTCTCCATCAGCTTTCAGTTTTACCCATATTAATCGAGAATTTACTTTCTTACATTCTATCACATACTCCCACAACTCCTGTTTCATGAGTAGTGCTACTCCTTCTCTTGCTCTTGTCCTCTCACTAACCCCTGACTTTACTCCCAAGACATTCCCAAACCACTCTTCCCCTTTACCCTTGAGCTTCGTTTCACTCAGAGCCAAAACATCCAGGTTCCTTTCCTCAAACGTACTACCTATCTCTCCTTTTTTAACATCTTGGTTACATCCACACACATTTAGACACCCTAGTCTGAGCCTTCGAGGAGGATGAGCACTCCCCCTGTGACTCCTTCTCTTTCCCATTTTAGAAAGTTAAAAAAAAAAAATACAAGGAGGGGAGGATTTCTGGCCCCCCGCTCCTGTCCCCTCTAGTCGCCTTCTACGACACGCGAGGAATGCGTGGGAAGTATTCTTTCACCCCTATCCCCAGGGATAATATATATATATATATATATACGTACACACATACATATGCACATGTACACATACACACACACACATATATATATATATTCTTTTCTTTTTCTTTCAAACTATTCGCCATTTCCCGCATTAGCGAGGTAGCGTTAAGAACAGAGGACTGGGCCTTTGAGGGAATACCCTCACCTGGCCCAATTCTCTGTTCCTTCTTTTGGAAAAAAAAAAAAAACAGACGAAAGAAATGGCCCAACCCCCCCCCATACACATGTATATACATACGTCCACACACGCAAATATACATACCTACACAGCTTTCCATGGTTTACCCCAGACGCTTCACATGCCTTGATTCAATCCACTGACAGCACGTCAACCCCGGTATACCACATCGCTCCAATTCACTCTATTCCTTGCCCTCCTTTCACCCTCCTGCATGTTCAGGCCCCGATCACACAAAATCTTTTTCACTCCATCTTTCCACCTCCAATTTGGTATCCCTCTTCTCCTCGTTCCCTCCACCTCTGAAACATATATCCTCTTGGTCAATCTTTCCTCACTCATTCTCTCCATGTGCCCAAACCACTTTAAAACACCCTCTTCTGCTCTCTCAACCACGCTCTTTTTATTTCCACACATCTCTCTTACCCTTACGTTACTCACTCAATCAAACCACCTCACACCACACATTGTCCTCAAACATCTCATTTCCAGCACATCCATCCTCCTGCGCACAACTCTATCCATAGCCCACGCCTCGCAACCATACAACATTGTTGGAACCACTATTCCTTCAAACATACCCATTTATGCTTTCCGAGATAATGTTCTTGACTTCCACACATTCTTCAAGGCCCCCAGAATTTTCGCCCCCTCCCCCACCCTATGATCCACTTCCGCTTCCATGGTTCCATCCGCTGCCAGATCCACTCCCAGATATCTAAAACACTTCACTTCCTCCAGTTTTTCTCCATTCAAATTCACCTCCCAATTGACTTGACCCTCAACCCTACTGTACCTAATAACCTTGCTCTTATTCACATTTACTCTTAACTTTCTTCTTCCACACACTTTACCAAACTCAGTCACCAGCTTCTGCAGTTTCTCACATGAATCAGCCACCAGCGCTGTATCATCAGCGAACAACAACTGACTCACTTCCCAAGCTCTCTCATCCCCAACAGACTTCATACTTCCCCTCTTTCCAAAACTCTTGCATTTACCTCCCTAACAACCCCATCCATAAACAAATTAAACAACCATGGAGACATCAGACACCCTTGCCGCAAACCTACATTCACTGAGAACCAATGACTTTCCTCTCTTCCTACACGTACACATGCCTTACATCCTCGATAAAAACTTTTCACTGCTTCTAACAACTTTCATCCCACACCATATATTCTTAATACCTTCCACAGAGCATCTCTATCAACTCTATCATATGCCATATATATATATATATATATATATATATATATATATATATATATATATATATATATATATATATTTTTTTTTTTTTTTATACTTTTTCGCTGTCTCCCGCGTTTGCGAGGTAGCGCAAGGAAACAGACGAAAAAAATGGCCCAACCCCCCCCATACACATGTATATACATACGTCCACACACGCAAATATACATACCTACACAGCTTTCCATGGTTTACCCCAGACGCTTCACATGCCTTGATTCAATCCACTGACAGCACGTCAACCCCGGTATACCACATCGCTCCAATTCACTCTATTCCTTGCCCTCCTTTCACCCTCCTGCATGTTCAGGCCCCGATCACACAAAATCTTTTTCACTCCATCTTTCCACCTCCAATTTGGTCTCCCTCTTCTCCTCGCTCCCTCCACCTCCGACACATATATCCTCTTGGTCAATCTTTCCTCACTCATTCTCTCCATGTGCCCAAACCATTTCAAAACACCCTCTTCTGCTCTCTCAACCACGCTCTTTTTATTTCCACACATCTCTCTTACCCTTACGTTACTTACTCGATCAAACCACCTCACACCACACATTGTCCTCAAACATCTCATTTCCAGCACATCCATCCTCCTGCGCACAACTCTATCCATAGCCCACGCCTCGCAACCATACAACATTGTTGGAACCACTATTCCTTCAAACATACCCATTTTTGCTTTCCGAGATAATGTTCTCGACTTCCACACATTCTTCAAGGCCCCCAGAATTTTCGCCCCCTCCCCCACCCTATGATCCACTTCCGCTTCCATGGTTCCATCCGCTGCCAGATCCACTCCCAGATATCTAAAACACTTCACTTCCTCCAGTTTTTCTCCATTCAAACTCACCTCCCAATTGACTTGACCCTCAACCCTACTGTACCTAATAACCTTGCTCTTATTCACATTTACTCTTGACTTTCTTCTTCCACACACTTTACCAAACTCAGTCACCAGCTTGTGCAGTTTCTCACATGAATCAGCCACCAGCGCTGTATCATCAGCGAACAACAACTGACTCACTTCCCAAGCTCTCTCATCCCCAACTGACTTCATACTTGCCCCTCTTTCCAAAACTCTTGCATTTACCTCCCTAACAACCCCATCCATAAACAAATTAAACAACCATGGAGACATCACACACCCCTGCCGCAAACCTACATTCACTGAGAACCAATCACTTTCCTCTCTTCCTACACGTACACATGCCTTACATCCTCGATAAAAACTTTTCACTGCTTCTAACAACTTTCCTCCCACACCATATATTCTTAATACCTTCCACAGAGCATCTCTATCAACTCTATCATATGCCATATAGGGGGGCCTTGAAGAATGTGTGGAAGTCGAGAACATTATCTCGGAAAGCAAAAATGGGTATGTTTGAAGGAATAGTGGTTCCAACAATGTTGTATGGTTGCGAGGCGTGGGCTATGGATAGAGTTGTGCGCAGGAGGATGGATGTGCTGGAAATGAGATGTTTGAGGACAATGTGTGGTGTGAGGTGGTTTGATCGAGTGAGTAACGTAAGGGTAAGAGAGATGTGTGGAAATAAAAAGAGCGTGGTTGAGAGAGCAGAGGAGGGTGTTTTGAAGTGGTTTGGGCACATGGAGAGAATGAGTGAGGAAAGATTGACCAAGAGGATATATGTGTCGGAGGTGGAGGGAACGAGGAGAAGAGGGAGACCAAATTGGAGGTGGAAAGATGGAGTGAAAAAGATTTTGTGTGATTGGGGCCTGAACATGCAGGAGGATGAAAGGAGGGCAAGGAATAGAGTGAATTGGAGCGATGTGGTATACCAGGGTTGACGTGCTGTCAGTGGATTGAATCAAGGCATGTGAAGCGTCTGGGGAAAACCATGGAAAGCTGTGTAGGTATGAATATTTGCGTGTGTGGACGTATGTATATACATGTGTATGGGGGGGGGGTTGGGCCATTTCTTTCGTCTGTTTCCTTGCGCTACCTCGCAAACGCGGGAGACAGCGACAAAGTATAGAAAAAAAAAAAAAAATATATATATATATATATATATATATATATATATATATATATATATATATTTTTTTTTTTTTTTTTTTTTTTTATACTCCCATATAATTTACATATATATATATATATATATATATATATATATATATATATGTATATATATATATATATATATATATATATATATATATATATATATATATATATATATATTTTATTTTTTTTTTTTTTTGTCGCTGTCTCCCGTGTTTGCGAGGTAGCGCAAGGAAACAGATGAAAGAAATGGCCCAACCCACCCCCATACACATGTATATACATACGTCCACACACGCAAATACACATACCTACACAGCTTTCCATGGTTTATCCCAGACGCTTCACATGCCCTGATTCAATCCACTGACAGCACGTCAACCCCGGTATACCACATCGGTCCAATTCACTCTATTCCTTGCCCTTCTTTCACCCTCCTGCATGTTCAGGCCCCGATCACACAAAATCTTTTTCACTCCATCTTTCCACCTCCAATTTGGTCTCCCTCTTCTCCTCGCTCCCTCCACCTCCGACACATATATTCTCTTGGTCAATCTTTCCTCACTCATTCTCTCCATGTGCCCAAACCATTTCAAAACACCCTCTTCTGCTCTCTCAACCATGCTCTTTTTATTTCCACACATCTCTCTTACCCTTACGTTACTTACTCGATCAAACCACCTCACACCACACATTGTCCTCAAAAATCTCATTTCCAGCACATCTATCCTCCTGCGCATAACTATATCCATAGCCCACGCCTCGCAACCATACAACATTGTTGGAACCACTATTCCTTCAAACATACCCATTTTTGCTTTCCGAGATAATGTTCTCGACTTCCACACATTCTTCAAGGCTCCCAAAATTTTCGCCCCCTCCCCCACCTTATGATCCATTTCCGCTTCCATGGTTCCATCCGCTGCCAGATCCACTCCCAGATATCTAAAACACTTCACTTCCTCCAGTTTTTCTCCATTCAAACTCACCTCCCAATTGACTTGACCCTCAACCCTACTGTACCTAATAATCTTGGGAGACAGTGACAAAGCAAAATAAATGAATAAATAGATTTTTTTTTTTTTTTTCCGTTGTCTCCCACATTTGCGAGGTAGCGCAAGGAAACAGACGAAAGAAATTGCCCAACCCACCCCCATACACATGTATATACATACGTCCACACGCACATATACATACCTACACAGCTTTCCATGGTTTACCCCAGACGCTTCACATGCCCTGATTCAATCCACTGACAGCACGTCAACGCCGGTATACCACATCGATCCATTTCACTCTATTCCTTGCCCTCCTTTCACCCTCCTGCATGTTCAGGCCCCAATCACACAAAATCTTTTTCACTCCATCTTTCCACCTCCAATTTGGTCACCCACTTCTCCTCGTTCCCTCCACCTCCGACACATATATCCTCTTGGTCAATCGTTCCTCACTCATTCTCTCCATGTGCCCAAACCATTTCAAAACACCCTCTTCTGCTCTCTCAACCACGCTCTTTTTATTTCCACACATCTCTCTAACCCTTACGTTACTTACTCGATCAAACCACCTCACACCACACATTGTCCTCAAACATCTCATTTCCAGCACATCCATCCTCCTGCGCACAACTCTATCCATAGCCCACGCCTCGCAACCATACAACATTGTTGGAACCACTATTCCTTCAAACATACCCATTTTTGCTTTCCGAGATAATGTTCTCGACTTCCACACATTCTTCAAGGCTCCCAGAATTTTCGCCCCCTCCCCCACCCTATGATCCTCTTCCGCTTCCATGGTTCCATCCGCTGCCAGATCCACTCCCAGATATCTAAAACACTTTACTTCCTCCAGTTTTTCTCCATTCAAACTTACCTCCCAGTTGACTTGACCCTCAACCCTACTGTACCTAATAACCTTCTGTTATTCACATTTACTCTTAACTTTCTTCTTTCACACACTTTACCAAACTCAGTCACCAGCTTCTGCAGTTTCTCACATGAATCAGCCACCAGCGCTGTATCATCAGCGAACAACAACTGACTCACTTCCCAAGCTCTCTCATCCCCAACAGACTTCATACTTGCCCCTCTTTCCAAAACTCTTGCATTCACCTCCCTAACAACCCCATCCATAAACAAATTAAACAACCATGGAGACAGCACACACCCCTGCCGCAAACCTACATTCACTGATAACCAATCACTTTCCTCTCTTCTTACACGTACACATGCCTTACATCCTCGATAAAAGCTTTTCACTGCTTTTAACAACTTGCCTCCCACACCATATGTTCTTAATACCTTCCACAGAGCATCTCTATCAACTCTATCATATGCCTCTCCAGATCCATAAATGCTACATACAAATCCATTTCCTTTTCTAAGTATTTCTCACATACATTCTTCAAAGCAAACACCTGATCCACACATCCTCTACCACTTCTGAAACCACACTGCTCTTCCCCAATCTGATGCTCTGTACATGCCTTCACCCGCTCAATCAATACCCTCCCATATAATTTACCAGGAATACTCAACAAATTTTTTTTTTTTTTTTTTTTTTTTTTTGAAGCTGTCTCCCGCGTTTGCGAGGTAGCGCAAGGAAACAGACGAAAGAAATGGCCCAACCCACCCCCATACACATGCCTTGATTCAATCCACTGACAGCACGTCAACCCCGATATACCACATCGCTCGAATTCACTCTATTCTTTGCCCTCCTTTCACCCTCCTGCATGTTCAGGCCCCGATCACACAAAATCTTTTTCACTCCATCTTTCCACCTCCAATTTGGTCTCCCTCTTCTCCTCGTTCCCTCCACCTCCGACACATATATCCTCTTGGTCAATCTTTCCTCACTCATTCTCTCCATATGACCAAACCATTTCAAAACACCCTCTTCTGCTCTCTCAACCACGCTCTTTTTATTTCCACACATCTCTCTTACCCTTACGTTACTTACTCGATCAAACCACCTCACACCACACATTGTCCTCAAACATCTCATTTCCAGCACATCCATCCTCCTGCGCACAACTCTATCCATAGTCCACGCCTCGCAACCATACAACATTGTTGGAACCACTATTCCTTCAAACATACCCATTTTTGCTTTCCGAGATAATGTTCTCGACTTCCACACATTCTTCAACGCTCCCAGAATTTTCGCCCCCTCCCTCACCCTATGATCCACTTCCGCTTCCATGGTTCCATCCGCTGCCAGATCCACTCCCAGATATCTAAAACACTTCACTTCCTCCAGTTTTTCTCCATTCAAACTCACCTCCCAATTGAATTGACCCTCAACCCTACTGTACCTAATAACCTTGCTCTTATTCACATTTACTCTTAACTTTCTTCTTTCACACACTTTACCAAACTCAGTCACCAGCTTCTGCAGTTTCTCACATGAATCAGCCACCAGCGCTGTATCATCAGCGAACAACAACTGACTCACTTCCCAAGCTCTCTCATCCCCAACAGACTTCATACTTGCCCCTCTTTCCAAAACTCTTGCATTCACCTCCCGAACAAACCCATCCATAAACAAATTAAACAACCATGGAGACATCACACACCCCTGCCGCAAACCTACATTCACTGAGAACCAATCACTTTCCTCTCTTCCTACATGTACACATGCTTTACATCCTCGATAAAAACCTATCACTGCTTCTAACAACTTGCCTCGCACACCATATATTCTTAATACCTTCCACAGAGCATCTCTATCAACTCTATCATATGCCTTCTCCAGATCCATAAATGCTACATACAAATCCATTTGCTTTTCTAAGTATTTCTCACATACATTCGTCAAAGCAAACACCTGATCCACACATCCTCTACCACTTCTGAAACCACACTGCTCTTCCCCAATCTGATGCTCTGTACATGCCTTCACCCTCTCAATCAATACCCTCCCATATAATTTGCCAGGAATACTCAACAAACTTATATCTCTGTAATTTGAGCACTCACTCTTATCCCCTTTGCCTTTGTACAATGGCATTATGCACACATTCCACCAATCCTCAGGCACCTCACCATGAGTCATACATACATTAAATAACCTTACCAACCAGTCAACAATACAGTCACCCCCTTTTTTAATAAATTCCACTGCAATACCATCCAAACCTGCTGCCTTGCCGGCTTTCATCTTCCGCAAAGCTTTTACTACCTCTTCTCTGCTTACCAAATCATTTTCCCTAACCCTCGCACTTTGCACACCACCTCGACCAAAACACCCTATATCTGCCACTCTATCATCAAACACATTCAACAAACCTTCAAAATACTCACTCCATCTCCTTCTCACATCACCACTACTTGTTATCACCTCCCCATTTGCGCCCTTCACTGAAGTTCCCATTTGCTCCCTTGTCTTACGCACTTTATTTACCTCCTTCCAGAACATCTTTTTATTCTCCCTAAAATTTAATGATACTCTCTCACCCCAACTCTCATTTGCCCTTTTTTTCACCTCTTGCACCTTTCTCTTGACCTCCTGTCTCTTTCTTTTATACGTCTCCCACTCAATTTCATTTTTTCCCTGCAAAAATCGTCCAAATGCCTCTCTCTTCTCTTTCACTAATACTCTTACTTCTTCATCCCACCACTCACTACCCTTTCTAATCAACCCACCTCCAACTCTTCTCATGCCACAAGCATCTTTTGCGCAATCCATCACTGATTCCCTAAATACATCCCATTCCTCCCCCACTCCCCTTACTTCCATTGTTCTCACCTTTTTCCATTCTGTACTCAGTCTCTCCTGGTACTTCCTCACACAAGTCTCCTTCCCAAGCTCACTTACTCTCACCACCTTCTTCACCCCAACATTCACTCTTCTTTTCTGAAAACCCATACAAATCTTCACCTTAGCCTCCACAAGATAATGATCAGACATCCCTCCAGTTGCACCTCTCAGCACATTAACATCCAAAAGTCTCTGTTTCGCGCGCCTGTCAATTAACATATAATCCAATAATGCTCTCTGGCCATCTCTCCTACTTACATAAGTATACTTATGTATATCTCGCTTTTTAAACCAGGTATTCCCAATCATCAGTCCTTTTTCAGCACGTAAATCTACAAGCTCTTCACCATTTCCATTTACAACACTGAACACCCCATGTATACCAATTATTCCCTCAACTGCCACATTACTCACCTTTGCATTCAAATCACCCAACACTATAACCTGGTCTCGTGCATCAAAACCACTAACACACTCATTCAGCTGCTCCCAAAACACTTGCCTCTCATGATCTTTCTTCTCATGCCCAGGTGCATATGCACCAATAATCACCCATCTCTCTCCATCAACTTTCAGTTTTACCCATATTAATCGAGAATTTACTTTCTTACATTCTATCACATACTTATACCTCTGTAATTTGAGCATATATATATTCTTTCTTTCTTTCAAACTATTCGCCATTTCCCGCGTTAGCAAGGTAGCGTTAAGAACAGAGGAAGGGCCTCTGAGGGAATATCCTCACCTGGCCCCCTTCTCTGTTCCTTCTTTTGGAAAAAAAAAAAAAAAAAAGAGGTGAGGATTTCCAGCCCCCAGCTCTCTCCCCTATGGTCGCCTTCTACGACTTGCAGGGAATACATGGGAAGTATTCTTTCTCCCCTATCCCCAGGGATGTATATATATATATTATTTTTTTTTTTATTATACTTTGTCGCAGTCTCCCGCGTTTGCGAGGTAGCGCAAGGAAACAGATGAAAGAAATGGCCCAACCCCCCCCCCCCCCCCATACACATGTATATACATACGTCCACACACGGAAATATACATACTTACACAGCTTTCCATGGTTTACCCCAGACACTTCACATGCCTTGATTCAATCCACTGACATCACGTCAACCCCGGTATACCACATCGCTCCAATTCACTCTATTCCTTGCCCTCCTTTCACCCTCCTGCATGTTCAGGCTCCGATCACACAAAATCTTTTTCACTCCATCTTTCCACCTCCAATTTGGTCTCCCTCTTCTCCTCGTTCCCTCCACCTCCGAAACATATATTCTCTTGGTCAATCTTTCCTCACTCATTCTCTCCATGTGCCCAAACCATTTCAAAATACCCTCTTCTGCTCTCTCAACCACGCTCTTTTTATTTCCACACATCTCTCTTACCCTTACGTTACTTACTCGATCAAACCACCTCACACCACACATTGTCCTCATACATCTCATTTCCAGCACATCCATCCTCCTGCGCACAACTCTATCCATGGCCCACGCCTCGCAACCATACAACATTGTTGGAACCACTATTCCTTCAAACATACCCATTTTTGCTTTCCGAGATAATGTTCTCGACTTCCACACATTCTTTAAGGCTCCCAGAATTTTCGCCCCCTCCCCCACCCTATGATCCACTTCCGTTTCCATGGTTCCATCCATATATATATGTATATATATATATATATATATATATATATATATATATATATATATGTTGTATGTGTGGAAGTCGAGAACATTATCCCGGAAAGCAAAAATGGGTATGTTTGAAGGAATAGTAGTTCCAACAATGTTGTATGGTTGCGAGGCGTGGGCTATGGATAGAGTTGTGCGCAGGAGGATGGATGTGCTGGAAATGAGATGTTTGAGGACAATGTGTGGTGTGAGGTGGTTTGATCGAGTAAGTAACGTAAGGGTAAGAGAGATGTGTGGAAATAAAAAGAGCGTGGTTGAGAGAGCAGAAGAGGGTGTTTTGAAATGGTTTGGGCACATGGAGAGAATGAGTGAGGAAAGATTGACCAAGAGGATATATGTGTCGGAGGTGGAGGGAACGAGGAGAAGAGGGAGACCAAATTGGAGGTGGAAAGATGGAGTGAAAAGGATTTTGTGTGATCGGGGCCTGAACATGCAGGAGGGTGAAAGGAGGGCAAGGAATAGAGTGAGTTGGAGCGATGTGGTATACAGGGGTTGACGTGCTGTCAGTGGATTGAATCAAGGCATGTGAAGCGTCCGGGGTAAACCATGGAAAGCTGTGTAGGTATGTATATTTGCGTGTGTGGACGTGTGTATGTACATGTGTATGGGGAGGGTTGGGCCATTTCTTTCGTCTGTTTCCTTGCGCTACCTCGCAAACGCGGGAGACAGCGACAAAGTATAAAAAAAAAAAAAAAAAAAATATATATATATATATATATATATATATATATACTATATATATACTATCCCTGGGGATAGGGGAGAAAGAATACTTCCCACGTATTCCCTGCGTGTCGTAGAAGGCGACTAAAAGGGAAGGGAGGGGGGTTGGAAATCCTCCCCTCTTTTTTTTTTTTTTTTTTTTTTTTTTTTTTTTTTTTTTCTTTCCAAAAGAAGGAACAGAGAAGGGGGCCAGGTGAGGATATTCCCTCTAAGGCCCAGTCCTCTGTTCTTAACGCTGCCTTGCTAATGCGGGAAATGGTGAATAGTATGAAAAAAAAAAAAATGTGAATAAGAACAAGGTTATTAGGTACAGTAGGGTTGAGGGTCAAGTCAATATGGAGGTGAGTTTGAATGGAGAAAAACTGGAGGAAGTGAAGTGTTTTAGATACCTGGGAGTGGATCTGGCATCGGATGGAACCATGGAAGCGGAAGTGGATCATAGGGTGGGGGAGGGGGCGAAAATTCTGGGGGCCTTGAAGAATGTGTGGAAGTCGAGAACATTATCTCGGAAAGCAAAAATGGGTGTGTTTGAAGGAATAGTGGTTCCAACAATGTTGTATGGTTGCGAGGCGTGGGCTATGGATAGAGTTGTGCGCAGGAGGATGGATGTGCTGGAAATGAGATGTTTGAGGACAATGTGTGGTGTGAGGTGGTTTGATCGAGTAAGTAACGTAAGGGTAAGAGAGATGTGTGGAAATAAAAAGGGCGTGGTTGAGAGAGCAGAAGAGGGTGTTTTGAAGTGGTTTGGGCACATGGAGAGAATGAGTGAGGAAAGATTGACCAAGAGGATATATGTGTCGGAGGTGGAGGGAACGAGGAGAAGAGGGAGACCAGATTGGAGGTGGAAAGATGGAGTGAAAAAGATTTTGTGTGATCGGGGCCTGAACATGCAGGAAGGTGAAAGGAGGGCAAGGAATAGAGTGAATTGGAGCGATGTGGTATACCGGGGTTGACGTACTGTCAGTGGATTGAATCAAGGCATGTGAAGCGTCTGGGGTAAACCATGGAAAGCTGTGTAGGTATGTATATTTGTGTGTGTGGACGTATGTATATACATGTGTATGGGGGGGGGTTGGGCCATTTCTTTCGTCTGTTTCCTTGCGCTACCTCGCAAACGCGGGAGACCGACAAAGTATGATAAATAAAATAAAAATAAATATATATATATATATATATGACGTGCTGTCAGTGGATTCAATCAGGGCATATGAAGCGTCTGGAGTAAACCATGGAAAGCTGTGTAGGTATGTATATTTTGCGTGTGTGGACGTATGTCTATACATGTGTATGGGGGTGGGTTGGGCCATTTCTTTCGTCTGTTTCCTTGCGCTACCTCGCAAACGCGGGAGACAGCGGCAAAAAAAAAAATTTATATGTATATATATATATATATATATAGATAGATAGATAGATAGATAGATATATATTTAATGATACTCTCACCCCAACTCTCATTTCCCCTCTTTTTCACCTCTTGCACCTTTCTCTTGACCTGCTGTCTCTTTCTTTTATACATCTCCCACTCAATTGCATTTTTTCCCTGCAAAAATCGTCCAAATGCCTCTCTCTTCTCTTTCACTAATAATCTTACTTCTTCATCCCACCACTCACTACCCTTTCTAATCAACCCACCTCCCACTCTTCTCATGCCACAAGCATCTTTTGCGCAATCCATCACTGATTCCCTAAATAAATCCCATTCCTCCCCCACTCCCCTTACTTCCATTGTTCTCACCTTTTTCTATTCTGTACTCAGTCTCTCCTGGTACTTCCTCTCACAAGTCTCCTTCCCAAGCTCACTTACTCTCACCACCCTCTTCACCCCAACATTCACTCTTCTTTTCTGAAAACCCATACAAATCTTCACCTTAGCCTCCACAAGATAATGATCAGACATCCCTCCAGTTGCACCTCTCAGCACATTAACATCCAAAAGTCTCTCTTTCGCGCGCCTGTCAATTAACACATAATCCAGTAACGCTCTCTGGCCATCTCTCCTACTTACATATGTATACTTATGTATATCTCGCTTTTTAAACCAGGTATTCCCTATCCCTGGGGATAGTGGAGAAAGAATACTTCCCACGTATTCCCTGCGTGTTGTAGAAGGCGATTAAAAGGGAAGGGAGCGTGGGGCTGGAAATCCTCCCCTCTCAATTTTTTTTAATTTTCCAAAAGAAGGAACAGAGAAGGGGGCCAGGTGAGGATATTCCCTCAATGGCCCAGTTCTCTGTTCTTAACGCTACCTCGCTAATGTGGAAAATGGCGAATAGTTTGGAAAAAAAAAAAAAAATTCCCAATCACCAGTCCTTTTTCAGCACATAAATCTACAAGCTCTTCACCATTTCCATTTACAACACTGAACACCCCATGTATACCAATTATTCCCTCAACTGTCACATTACTCACCTTTGCATTCAAATCACCCATCACTATAACCCGGTCTCGTACATCAAAACCACTAACACACTCATTCAGCTGCTCCCAAAACACTTGCCTCTCATGATCTTTCTTCTCATGCCCAGGTGCATATGCACCAATAACCACCCATCTCTCTCCATCAACTTTCAGTTTTACCCATATTAATCGAGAATTTACTTTCTTACATTCTATCACATACTCCCACAACTCCTGTTTCAGGAGTACTGCTACTCCTTCCCTTGCTCTTGTCCTCTCACTAACCCCTGACTTTACTCCCAAGACATTCCCAAACCACTCTTCCCCTTTACCCTTGAGCTTCGTTTCACTCAGAGCCAAAACATCCAGGTTCCTTTCCTCAAACATACAACCTGTCTCTCCTTTTTTCACATCTCGGTTACATCCACACACATTTAGACACCCCAGTCTGAGCCTTCAAGGAGGATGAGCACTCCCCGCGTGACTCTTTCTTCTGTTTCCCATTTTAGAAAGTTAAAAAAAAAGAATACAAGGAGAGGAGGATTTCTGGCCCCCCGCTCCCGTCCCGTCCCCTCTAGTATCATTAAATTTTAGGGAGAATAAAAAGATGTTCTGGAAGGAGGTAAATAAAGTGTGTAAGACAAGGGAGCAAATGGGAACTTCAGTGAAGGGCGCAAATGGGTAGGCGATAACAAGTAGTGGTGATGTGAGAAGGAGTTGGAGTGAGTATTTTGAAGGTTTGTTGAATGTTTTTGATGATAGAGTGGCAGATATAGGGTGTTTTGGTCGAGGTGGTGTGCAAAGTGAGAGGGTTAGGGAAAATGATTTGGTAAACAGAGAAGAGGTAGTAAAAGCTTTGCAGAAGATGAAAGCCGGCAAGGCAGCAGGTTTGGATGGTATTGCAGTGGAATTTATTAAAAAAGGAGGTGACTGTATTATTGACTGGTTGGTAAGGTTATTTAATGTATGTATGACTCATGGTGAGGTGCCTGAGGATTGGCAGAATGCATGCATAGTGCCATTGTACAAAGGCAAAGGGGATAAGAGTTGAGCGCTCAAATTACAGAGGTATAAATTTGTTGAGTAATCCTGGTAAATTATATGGGAGGGTATTGATTGAGAGGGTGAAGGCATGTACAGAGCATCAGATTGGGGAAGAGCAGTGTGGTTTCAGAAGTGGTAGAGGATGTGTGGATCAGGTGTTTGCTTTGAAGAATGTATGTGAGAAATACTTAGAAAAGCAAATGGATTTGTATGTAGCATTTATGGATCTAGAGAAGGCATATGATAGAGTTGATAGAGATGCTCTGTGGAAGGTATTAAGAATATATGGTGTGGGAGGCAAGTTGTTAGAAGCAGTGAAAAGTTTTTATCGAGGATGTAAGGCATGTGTACGTGTAGGAAGAGAGGAAAGTGATTGGTTCTCAGTGAATGTAGGATTGCGGCAGGGGTGTGTGATGTCTCCATGGTTGTTTGATTTGTTTATGGATGGGGTTGTTAGGGAGGTGAATGCAAGAGTCCTGGAAAGAGGGGCAAGTATGAAGTCTGTTGGGGATGAGAGAGCTTGGGAAGTGAGTCAGTTGTTGTTCGCTGATGATACAGCGCTGGTGGCTGATTCATGTGAGAAACTGCAGAAGCTGGTGACTGAGTTTGGTAAAGTGTGTGAAAGAAGAAAGTTAAGAGTAAATGTGAGTAAGAGCAAGGTTATTAGGTACAGTAGGGTTGAGGGTCAAGTCAATTGGGAGGTAAGTTTGAATGGAGAAAAACTGGAGGAAGTTAAGTGTTTTAGATATCTGGGAGTGGATCTGGCAGCGGATGGAACCATGGAAGCAGAAGTGGATCATAGGTTGGGGGAGGGGGCGATAATCCTAGGAGCCTTGAAGAATGTGTGGAAGTCAAGAACATTATCTCGGAAAGCAAAAATGGGTATGTTTGAAGGAATAGTGGTTCCAACAATGTTGTATGGTTGCGAGGCGTGGGCTATGGATAGAGTTGTGCGCAGGAGGATGGATGTGCTGGAAATGAGATGTTTGAGGACAATGTGTGGTGTGAGGTGGTTTGATCGAGTAAGTAACGTAAGGGTAAGAGAGATGTGTGGAAATAAAAAGAGCATGGTTGAGAGAGCAGAAGAGGGTGTTTTGAAATGGTTTGGGCACATGGAGAGAATGAGTGAGGAAAGATTGACCAAGAGGATATATGTGTCGGAGGTGGAGGGAACGAGAGAAGTGGGAGACCAAATTGGAGGTGGAAAGATGGAGTGAAAAAGATTTTGAGTGATCGGGGCCTGAACATGCAGGAGGGTGAAAGGAGGGCAAGGAATTGAGTGAATTGGATCGATGTGGTATACCGGGGTTGACGTGCTGTCAGTGGATTGAATCAGGGCATGTGAAGCGTCTGGGGTAAACCATGGAAAGCTGTGTAGGTTTGTATATTTGCGTGTGTGGACGTATGTATATACATGTGTATGGGGGTGGGTTGGGCCATTTCTTTCGTCTGTTTCCTTGCGCTGCCTCGCAAACGCGGGAGACAGCGACAAAGCAAAAAAATATTATATATATATATATATATATATCATCCCTGGGGATAGGGGAGAAAGAATACTTCCCACGTATTCCCTGCGTGTCGTAGAAGGCGACTAAAAGGGGAGGGAGCGGGAGGCTGGAAATCTTCCCCTCTCCTCTTTCGATTTTCCAAAAGAGGAACAGAGAATGGGCCAAGTGAGGATATTCCCTCAAAGGATCCGTCCTCTGTTCTTAGCGCTTCCTCACTAATGCAGGAAATGGCGAATAGTCTGAAAAGAAAAAAAATGTATATATATGTATACATTGAAATGTATAGTTATGTATATGTGTGTTTGTGGACATTGTATGTATATACATGTGTATGTGGATGGGTTGGGCCATTCTTTCGTCTGTTTCCTTGCCCTACCTCACTAACGCCAGAGACAGCGACGAAGTATAATGAAATGATATAATAATGTGCATATGAGTGGATGGGCCATTCTTCCTCTGTTTCCAGGCCCTACCTTGCTGACACGGGAATTGATGATCAAGTATAATAATGTTAATGATAAGAATAATGTTTCTCACAGAGTTAGGGATGTTGGAAGAAACTTTTTGATGAATATCCTCCCTCTTTGTGCAAGTCGTTGGAATCATTTAACCTGAGTAGTCTTGTAGTCCTACACTTTGACTACTGCTGCACTGTGAAGGGTTAGGGGACCAGGGCAGCCACAAGAGTAAGAAATACAGTTTACCCCTTGTAGAATCAAAGCTTATGTTAAAATTATCATCTATACAAGAGCTTTGCTTTACTGGAGGGTCTTTGGTTCTGGAAATTGTGCCTGTTTAGGTTGTGATTATGTCAGTTTAGATCATTTGATTTTTCCCTCCAAACTGATTATTTGGGGACTGGAACAAAGTTAATCCCATCACCCTAGCAGCCTGGGCTGCAAGGGTAAAAGATCCCAGAGGACTACTCCAGGTATATTGAGATATTTTAGTGAAAGAGAAGAGAGAGGCATTTGGACAATTTTTGCAGGGAAAAAAATGCAAATGAGTGGGAGATGTATAAAAGAAAGAGACAGGAGGTCAAGGGAAAGGTGCAAGAGGTGAAGAAGAGGGCAAATGAGAGCTGGGGTGAGAGAGTATCATTAAATTTTAGGGAGAATAAAAAGATGTTCTGGAAGGAGGTAAAGAAAGTGCATAAGACAAGGGAGCAAATGGGAACTTCAGTGAAGGGGGCTAATGGGGAAGTGATAACAATTAGTGGTGATGTGAGGAGGAGATGGAGTGAGTATTTTGAAGGTTTGTTGAATGTGTTTGATGATAGAGTGGCAGATATAGGGTGTTTTGGTCGAGGTGGTGTACAAATTGAGAGGGTTAGGGAAAATGATTTGGTAAGCAGAGAAGAGGTAGTAAAAGCTTTGTGGAAGATGAAAGCCAGCAAGGCAGCAGGTTTGGATGGTATTGCAGTGGAATCTATTAAAATAGGGGGTGACTGTAATGTTGACTGGTTGGTAAGGTTATTTAATGTATGTATGATTCATGGTGAGGTGCCTGAGGATTGGAGGAATGCTTGCATAGTGCCATTGTACAAAGGCAAAGGGGATAAGAGTGAGTGCTCAAATTACAGAGGTATAAGTTTGTTGAGTATTCCTGTTAGATTATATGGGAGGGTAGTGATTGAGAGGGTGAGGGCATGTACAGAGCATCAGATTGGGGAAGAGCAGTGTGGTTTCAGAAGTGGTAGAGGATGTGTGGATCAGGTGTTTGCTTTGAAGAATGTATGTGAGAAATACTTAGAAAAGCAAATGGATTTGTATGTAGCATTTATGGATTTGGAGAAGGCATATGGTAGAGTTGATAGAGATGCTGTGTGGAAGGTACTAAGAATATATGGTGTGGGAGGCAAGTTGTTAGAAGCAGTGAAAAGTTTTTATCGAGGATGTAAGACGTGTACGTGTAGGAAGAGAGGAAAGTGATTGGTTGTCAGTGAATGTAGGTTTGCAGCAGGGGTGTGTGATGTCTCCATGGTTGTTTAATTTGTTTTTGGATGGGGTTGTTAGGGAGGTGAATGTTTTGGAAAGAGGGGCAAGTATGAAGTCTGTTGGGGATGAGAGAGCTTGGGAAGTGAGTCAGTTGTTGTTTGCTGATGATACAGTGCTGGTGGCTGATTCATGTGAGAAACTGCAGAAGCTGGTGACTGAGTTTGGTAAAGTGTGTGAAAGAAGAAAGTTAAGGGTAAATGTGAATAAGAGTAAGGTTATTAGGTACAGTAGGGTTGAGGGTCAAGTTAATTGGGAGGTAAGTTTGAATGGAGAAAAGCTGTAGGAAGTAAAGTGTTTTAGATATCTGGGAGTGGATCTGGCAGCGGATGGAACCATGGAAACGGAAGTGAATCATAGGGTGGGGGAGGGGGCGAAAATCCTGGGAGTTTTGAAGAATATGTGGAAGTCGAGAACATTATCTCGGAAAGCAAAAATGGGTATGTTTGAAGGAATAGTGGTTCCAACGATGTTGTATAGTTGCGAGGCATGGGCTATGGATAGAGTTGTGCGCAGGAGGGTGGATGTGCTGGAAATGAGATGTTTGAGGACAATATGTAGTGTGAGGTGGTTTGATCGAGTAAGTAATGTAAGGGTAAGAGATGTGTGGAAATAAAAAGTGTGGGGTTGAGAGAGCAGAAGAGGGTGTTTTGAAATGGTTTGGGCACATGGAGAGAATGAGTGAGGAAAGATTGACCAAGAGGATATATGAGTCGGAGGTGGAGGGAACGAGGAGAAGTGGGAGACCAAATTGGAGGGGGAAAGATGGAGCGAAAAAGATTTTGAGTGATCGGGGCCTGAACATGCAGGAGGGTGAAAGGCGGGCAAGGAATAGAGTGAATTGGATCGATGTTGTATACTGGGGTCGACGTGCTGTCAATGGATTGAATCAGGGCATGTGAAGCGTCTGGGGTAAACCATGGAAAGTTCTGTGGGGCTTGGATGCGGAAAGGGAGCTGTGGTTTCGGGCATTATTACATGACAGTTATAGACTGAGTGTGAACGAATGTAGCCTTTGTTGTCTTTTCCTAGTGCTACCTCGCACACATGAGGGAGGAGGGGGATGTTATTCCATGTGTGGCGAGGTGGCGATGGGAATGAATAAAGGCAGACAGTATGAATTGTGTGCATGTGTATATATGTAGGTGTCTGTGTGTGTATATATATGTGTACATTGAGATGTATAGGTATGTATATTTGCGTGTGTGGACGTGTATGTATATACATGTGTATGGGGGTGGGTTGGGCCATTTCTTTCGTCTGTTTCCTTGCGCTACCTCGCAAACACGGGAGACAACGACTAAGCAAAAAAAAAAAAAAAAAAAAAGGCCCAGCCCGTGTAATTTAGAGTAACAGCTAAGCTTTTTTTATAGTGTTTCACCTACAAGTGCGGGTCAAAAGTTGTACATTTTAGAACTGAAAACACACAAATGGGAAGAAACATAACTGAATTTTACAGAAACCTGAATTGATCCAACCTTAATTCAGTATTAGAAATTATAAAGAGTTTGATTGGATTTTTTTGAAATTTTCTCTTACAGCTTTTCAAGGCATAATTTAAGGCATAGAAAACTTGGTTCAGTGAATATTCTGTCTTGAAAAATATTTAAAGGTATTTTTGGAGATTTAGTATTTTGTTGTTGCTCACTATAAACTGCTCATTCTTATTCGTTGATCACTTAAGGTTTTTGATATTTTTTCAGGGTGACCTATCCAAACACCCTCTCGGACATCCTGCTGGCAGATCAGCATCAGCGTGTGATGCTGCGATTTGTTGTTCGAGACACAGCATCTGGGCGACCTACTGAAGTTCATCAAGCATTTGTCAAAATTACTCATATTGACTCAAAGCGGGAGATCATATTTGTTGCAGAAACAGATTCGAATGATGTCTATAAATTTGATATTGTAAGTTTACATTAAGTTTATTGTGTTTCTTCTTGACTCAAAGCAAGACCAGTTCCCAGATTAATGTTTCCACTTAGGTATAATCAGTGACTTGATTCAAAAAAGAGTACCAAAATGAAGAAAAATTTGCAACCCAGAAACTAAGCTGCTCTTTATGAAAGCTTTTATTTTTACTCAGTTACACTGCTCACCTCATTCATGTAGATCGGATCAGTTCCTGATATTCAGTGTCTCTGAATTGATTGGGACTGAGGCAGATTTTATGTTAATCCAATCTAAAATGGAAATTTTAGATACTTATTGCAGGTTTACTGTGCCCATATACTTTACATTATTGACACCTTATATTCTTAATACCTACCACAGAGCATCTCTATCAACTCTATCATATGCCTTCTCCAGATCCATAAATGCTACATACAAATCCATTTGCTTTTCTAAGTATTTCTCGCATACATTCTTCAAAGCAAACACCTGATTCACACATCCTCTACCACTTCTGAAACCACACTGCTCTTCCCCAATCTGATTCCCTGTACATGCCTTCACCCTCTCAATCAATACCCTCCCATATAATTTCCCAGGAATACTCAACAAAATTATACCTGTGTAATTTAGATGAGTCATACATACATTAAATAACCTTACCAACCAGTCAACAATACAGTCACCCCCTTTTTTAATAAATTCTACTGCAGTACCATCCAAACCCTCTGCCTTGCTGGCTTTCATCTTCCCGCAGAGCTTTTACTACCTCTTCTCTGTTTACCAAATCATTTTCCCTAACCCTCTCACATTGCACACCACCTCAACCAAAACACCCTATATCTGCCATTCTATCATCAAACACGTTCAACAAACCTTCAAATACTCACTCCATCTCCATCTTCTCACATTGCCACATCTTGTTATCACCTCCCCATTAGCCCCCTTCTGAAGTTCCCATTGATTCCCTTGTCTTACGCACTTTATTTACCTCCTTCCAGAACATCTTTTTATTCTCCCTAAAATTTAATGATACTCTCACCCCAACTCTCATTTGCCCTCTTTTTCACCTCTTGCACCTTTCTCTTGACCTCCTGCCTCTTTCTTTTATACATCTCCCACTCATTTGCATTATTTTCCTGCAAAAAACGTCTAAATGCCTCTCTCTTCTCTTTCACTAATAATCTTACTTCTTCATCCCACCACTCACTACCCTTTCTAATCTGCCCACCTCCCACGCTTCTCATGCCACAAGCATCTTTTGCGCAAGCCACCACTGCTTCCCTAAATACATCCCACTCCTCCCCAACTCCCCTTACGTCCTTTATTCTCACCTTTTTCCATTCTGTACTCAGTCTCTCCTGGTACTTCCTCACACAAGTCTCCTTCCTAAGCTCACTTACTCTCACCAATCTCTTCACCCCAGCATTCTCTCTTCTTTTCTGAAAACCTCTACAAATCTTCACCTTCGCCTCCACAAGATAATGATCAGACATCCCTCCAGTTGCACCTCTCAGCACATTAACATCCAAAAGTCTCTCTTTCGTGCACCTATCAATTAACACGTAATTCAGTAACGCTATCTGGCCATCTCTCCTACTTACATACGTATACTTATTTATATCTCTGTTTTTAAACCAGGGATTCCCAATCACCAGTCCTTTTTTAGCACATAAATCTACAAGGAAGGTATTAAGAATATATGGTGTGGGAGGTAAGTTGTTAGAAGCAGCAAAAAGTTTTTATCAAGGATGTAAGGCATGTGTACGTGTAGGAAGAGAAGAAAGTGATTGGTTCTCAGTGAATGTAGGTTTGCGGCAGGGGTGTGTGATGTCTTCATGGTTGTTTAATTTGTTTATGGATGGGGTTTTTAGGGAGGTGAATGCAAGAGTTTTGGAAAGAGGGGCGAGTATGCCGTCTGTTGTGGATGAGAGAGCTTGAGAAGTGAGTCAGTTGTTGTTCGCTGATGATACAGTGCTGGTGGCTGATTCATGTGAGAAACTGCAGAAGCTGGTGACTGAGTTTGGTAAAGTGTCTGAAAGAAGAAAGCTGAGAGTAAATGTGACTAAGAACAAGGTTATTAGGTACAGTAGGGTTGAGGGACAAGTCAATTGGTAGGTAAGTTTGAATGGAGAAAAACTGGAGGAAGTGAAGTGTTTTAGATATCTGGGAGTGGATTTGGCAGTGGATGGAACCATGGAAGTGGAAGTGAATCATAGGGTGGGGGAGGGGGCGAAAGTTCTGGGAGCCTTGAAGAATGTGTGGAAGTCGAGAACATTATCTCGGAAAGCAAAAATGGGTATGTTTGAAGGAATAGTGGTTCCAACAGTGTTATATGGTTGCAAGGCATGCGCTATAGATAGAGTTGTGCTGAGCAGGGTGGATGTGCTGGAAATGAGATGTTTGAGGACAGTATGTGGTGTGAGATGGTTTGATCGAGTAAATAATAATATGGTAAGAGAGATGTGTGGAATAAAAAGAGTGTGGTTGAGAGAGCAGAAGAGGGTGTTTTGAAATGGTTTGGTCACATGGAGAGAATGAATGAGGAAAGATTGACCAAGAGGATATATGTGTCAGTGGTGGAGGGAACGAGGAGAGGTGGGAGACCAAATTGGAGGTGGAAAGATGGAGTGAAAAAAAATTTTGAGTGATTGTGGCCTTCACATGCAGGAGGGTGAAAGGCGTGCAAGGAATACAGTGATTGGAATGATGTGGTATACCGGTATCGACGTGCTGTCAATGGATTGAACCAGGGCATGGGAAGCATCTGGGGTAAACCATGGAAAGTTCTGTGGGGCCTGGATGTGGAAAGGGAGCTGTGGTTTCAGTGCATTATTACATGACAGCTAGAGACTGGTGCTACCTCGTGCACATGAGGGGGGAGGGGGTTGTTATTGGACATGTATGTATATACATGTGTATGTGGGTGGGTTGGGCCATTCTTTTGTCTGTTTCCTTGCACTACCTCACTAACGTGGGAGACAGCGACAAAGCTAAATGAATATAAATCATGAATAATTGATACCTTATGATGGTTTCTAAGTCCTCCGTGGCTTGGTCCTGGATCAAGCTGTTGCATACTTCTTCTACTTAGTCTGGTACACTTTGTAGTTACTTTTTTGCTGCCCCACATTTTTTTTTTTTTTTTTTTTTTTTTTTTTTTTACTGAACAGTCTGTAATATCTTCAGGCATTGTATTAGATCTTTCTTGACTCAGGATTAGATGTTAACGCTACTTTCCCTTAATTTACTTATCCTTCATATTGATTTCACTGGTATGTTGGTCTTACATGCACACCCGGCCAATAGGGAAATATTTTTAAGTGCATATTGGAACTATGCCTTATGTGATTTGACTGTAGATTGTGCCCCACTGGTCCCATCCACACTTCAGAGTGCAGTGTATCATTGTTTTCACTCATTCTTAGTGACATGAATGCTTGAATGTATATACAGTGCAGGTTGTGAAAGGTCTTTGTAAACTTTGTAATTGTGATTTTGATTGCTCTAGTACATGGTAAAATCCCATTATAGAGCATAGGGTTCTCCTGGTTGTGACTGCTAAAGCTCAGTTTTAAATCACATTCATATGTAAAAGCACTATATATCTACTGTATTTTAGTCTCGCCATTTACATCTTGAATGATGACCACTTATCTGTTTCTGTGTGCATTCCCCCTCCCTGTCTCTCTCTCTTGACATGCACAAGAAATATCAGAATCATTTTTTCCTTTTCTTTTCTTTTACTTTTTTTTTTTTTTTTTTGTCGCTGTCTCCCGCGTTTGCGAGGTAGCGCAAGGAAGCAGACGAAAGAAATGGCCCAACCCACCCCTATACACATGTATATACATACGTCCACACACGCAAATATACATACCTACACAGCTTTCCATGGTTTACCCCAGACGCTTCACATGCCTTGATTCAATCCACTGACAGCACGTCAACCCTGGTATACCACATCGCTCCAATTCACTCTGTTCCTTGCCCTCCTTTCACCCTCCTGCATGTTCAGGCCCCGATCACACAAAATCTTTTTCACTCCATCTTTCCACCTCCAATTTGGTCTCCCTCTTCTCCTCGTTCCCTCCACCTCCGACACATATATTCTCTTGGTCAATCTTTCCTCACTCATTCTCTCCATGTGCCCGAACCATTTCAAAACACCCTCTTCTGCTCTCTCAACCATGCTCTTTTTATTTCCACACATCTCTCTTACCCTTACGTTACTTACTCGATCAAACCACCTCACCCCACACATTGTCCTCAAACATCTCATTTCCAGCACATCCATCCTCCTGCGCACAACTCTATCCATAGCCTACGCCTCGCAACCATACAACATTGTTGGAACCACTATTCCTTCAAACATACCCATTTTTGCTTTCCGAGATAATGTTCTCGACTTCCACACATTCTTCAAGGCTCCCAGAATTTTCGCCCCCTCCCCCACCCTATGATCCACTTCCGCTTCCATGGTTCCATCCGCTGCCAGATCCACTCCCAGATATCTAAAACACTTCACTTCCTCCAGTTTTTCTCCATTCAAACTCACCTCCCAATTGACTTGACCCTCAACCCTACTGTACCTAATAACCTTGCTCTCTGTTCACATTTACTCTTAACTTTCTTCTTTCACACACTTTACCAAACTCAGTCACCAGCTTCTGCAGTTTCTCACATGAATCAGCCACCAGCGCTGTATCATCAGCGAACAACAACTGACTCACTTCCTCCAAGCTCTCTCATCCCCAACAGACTTCATACTTGCCCCTCTTTCCAAAACTCTTGCATTCACCTCCCTAACAACCCCATCCATAAACAAATTAAACAACCATGGAGACATCACACACCCCTGCCGCAAACCTACATTCACTGAGAACCAATCACTTTCCTCTCTTCCTACACGTACACATGCCTTACATCCTCGATAAAAACTTTTCACTGCTTCTAACAACTTGCCTCCCACACCATATATTCTTAATACCTTCCACAGAGCATCTCTATCAACTCTATCATATGCCTTCTCCAGATCCATAAATGCTACATACAAATCCATTTGCTTTTCTAAGTATTTCTCACATACATTCTTCAAAGCAAACACCTGATCCACACATCCTCTACCACTTCTGAAACCACACTGCTCTTCCCCAATCTGATGCTCTGTACATGCCTTCACCCTCTCAATCAATATCCTCCCATATAATTTACCAGGAATACTCAACAAACTTATACCTCTGTAATTTGAGCACTCACTCTTATCCCCTTTGCCTTTGTACAATGGCACTATGCACGCATTCCGCCAATCCTCAGGCACCTCACCATGAGTCATTTTTTTTTTTTTTTTTTTCATACTATTCGCCATTTCCCGCGATAGCGAGGTAGCGTTAAGAACAGAGGACTGGGCCTTTGAGGGAATACCCTCACCTGGCCCCCTTCTCTGTTCCTTCTTTTGGAAAATTAAAATAAAAAAATGAGAGGAGAGGATTTCCAGCCCCCCGCTCCCTTCCCTTTTAGTCGCCTTCTATGACACGCAGGGAATACATGGGAAGTACTCTTTCTCCCCTATCCCAAGGGATAATATATATATATATATATATATATATATATATATATATATATATATATATATATATATATATATATGAAAACCCATACAAATCTTCACCTTAGCCTCCACAAGATAATGATCAGACATCCCTCCAGTTGCACCTCTCAGCACATTAACATCCAAAAGTCTCTCTTTTGCGCGCCTGTCAATTAACACGTAATCCAATAATGCTCTCTGGCCATCTCTCCTACTTACATAAGTATACTTATGTATATCTCGCTTTTTAAACCAGGTATTCCCAATCATCAGTCCTTTTTCAGCACATAAATCTACAAGCTCTTCACCATTTCCATTTACAACACTGAACACCCCATGTATACCAATTATTCCCTCAACTGCCACATTACTCACCTTTGCATTCAAATCACCCAACACTATAACCCGGTCTCGTGCATCAAAACCACTAACACACTCATTCAGCTGCTCCCAAAACACTTGCCTCTCATGATCTTTCTTCTCATGCCCAGGTGCATATGCACCAATAATCACCCATCTCTCTCCGTCAAGTTTCAGTTTTACCCATATTAATCGAGAATTTACTTTCTTACATTCTATCACATACTTCCACAACTCCTGTTTCAGGAGTATTGCTACTCCTTCCCTTGCTCTTGTCCTCTCACTAACCCCTGACTTTACTCCCAAGACATTTTCAGAAAAGAATAGTGAATGTTGGGGTGAAGAGGGTGGTGAGAGTAAGTGAGCTTGGGAAGGAGACTTGTGTGAGGAAGTACCAGGAGAGACTGAGTACAGAATGGAAAAAGGTGAGAACAATGGAAGTAAGGGGAGTGGGGGAGGAATGGGATGTATTTAGGGAATCAGTGATGGATTGCGCAAAAGATGCTTGTGGCATGAGAAGAGTGGGAGGTGGGTTGATTAGAAAGGGTAGTGAGTGGTGGGATGAAGAAGTAAGAGTATTAGTGAAAGAGAAGAGAGAGGCATTTCGACGATTTTTGCAGGGAAAAAATGAAATTGAGTGGGAGACGTATAAAAGAAAGAGACAGGAGGTCAAGAGAAAGGTGCAAGAGGTGAAAAAAAGGGCAAATGAGAGTTGGGGTGAGAGAGTATCATTAAATTTTAGGGAGAATAAAAAGATGTTCTGGAAGGAGGTAAATAAAGTGCGTAAGACAAGGGAGCAAATGGGAACTTCAGTGAAGGGCGCAAATGGGGAGATGATAACAAGTAGTGGTGATGTGAGAAGGAGATGGAGTGAGAATTTTGAAGGTTTGTTGAATGTGTTTGATGATAGAGTGGCAGATATAGGGTGTTTTGGTCGAGGTGGTGTGCAAAGTGCGAGGGTTAGGGAAAATGAGTTGGTAAACAGAGAAGAGGTAGTAAAAGCTTTGCGGAAGATGAAAGCCGGCAAGGCAGCAGGTTTGGATGGTATTGCAGTGGAATTTATTAAAAAAGGGGGTGACTGTATTGTTGTCTGGTTGGTAAGGTTATTTAATGTATGTATGACTCATGGTGAGGTGCCTGAGGATTGGCGGAATGCGTGCATAGTGCCATTGTACAAAGGCAAAGGGGATAAGAGTGAGTGCTCAAATTACAGAGGTATAAGTTTGTTGAGTATTCCTGGTAAATTAAATGGGAGGGTAATGATTGAGAGGGTGAAGGCATGTACAGAGCATCAGATTGGGGAAGAGCAGTGTGGTTTCAGAAGTGGTAGAGGATGTGTGGATCAGGTGTTTGCTTTGAAGAATGTATGTGAGAAATACTTAGAAAAGCAAATGGATTTGTATGTAGCATTTATGGATCTGGAGAAGGCATATGATAGAGTTGATAGAGATGCTCTGTGGAAGGTATTAAGAATATATGGTGTGGGAGGCAAGTTGTTAGAAGCAGTGAAAAGTTTTTATCGAGGATGTAAGGCATGTGTACGTGTAGGAAGAGAGGAAAGTGATTGGTTCTCAGTGAATGTAGGTTTGCGGCAGGGGTGTGTGATGTCTCCATGGTTGTTTAATTTGTTTATGGATGGGATTGTTAGGGAGGTGAATGCAAGAGTTTTGGAAAGAGGGGCAAGTATGAAGTCTGTTGGGGATGAGAGAGCTTGGGAAGTGAGTCAGTTGTTGTTCGCTGATGATACAGCGCTGGTGGCTGATTCATGTGAGAAACTGCAGAAGCTGGTGACTGAGTTTGGTAAAGTGTGTGAAAGAAGAAAGTTAAGAGTAAATGTGAATAAGAGCAAGGTTATTAGGTACAGTAGGGTTGAGGGTCAATTCAATTGGGAGGTGAGTTTGAATGGAGAAAAACTGGAGGAAGTGAAGTGTTTTAGATATCTGGGAGTGGATCTGGCAGCGGATGGAACCATGGAAGCGGAAGTGGATCATAGGGTGGGGGAGGGGGCGAAAATTCTGGGAGCGTTGAAGAATGTGTGTAAGTCGAGAACTTTATCTCGGAAAGCAAAAATGGGTATGTTTGAAGGAATAGTGGTTCCAACAATGTTTTATTTTGCTTTGTCGCTGTCTCCCGCGTTTGCAAGGTAGCGCAAGGAAACAGACGAAAGAAATGGCCCAACCCACCCCCATACACATGTATATACATACACATCCACACACGCAAATATACATACCTATACATCTCAACGTACATATATATATATATATATACACACACAGACACATACATATATACCCATGCACACAATTCACACTGTCTGACTTTTTTCATTCCCATCGCCACCTCGCCATACATGGACTACCATCCCCCTCACCCCTCATGTGTGTGAGGTAGCGCTAGAAAAAGACAACAAAGGCCCCATTCATTCACACTCAGTCTCTAGCTGTCATGCAATAATGCCCGAAACCACAGCTCCCTTTCCACATCCAGGCCCCACACAACTTTCCATGGATTTCCCCAGACGCTTCACATGCCATGATTCAATCCACTGACAGCACGTCAACCCCGGTATACCACATCGAGCCAAATCACTCTATTCCTTGCCCGCCTTTCACCCTCCTGCATGTTCAGGCCCCGATCACTCAAACTCTTTTTCACTCCATCTTTCCACCTCCAATTTGGTCTCCCACTTCTCCTCGTTCCCTCCACCTCCGACACATATATCCTCTTGGTCAATCTTTCCTCACTCATTCTCTCCATGTGCCCAAACCATTTCAAAACACCCTCTTCTGCTATATATGGAGGGATGTCTGATCATTATCTTGTGGAGGCTAAGGTGAAGATTTGTATGGGTTTTCAGAAAAGAAGAGTGAATGTTGGGGTGAAGAGGGTGGTGAGAGTAAGTGAGCTTGGGAAGGAGACTTGTGTGAGGAAGTACCAGGAGAGACTGAGTACAGAATGGAAAAAGGTGAGAACAATGGAAGTAAGGGGAGTGGGGGAGGAATGGGATGTATTTAGGGAATCAGTGATGGATTGCGCAAAAGACGCTTGTGGCATGAGAAGAGTGGGAGGTGGGTTGATTAGAAAGGGTAGTGAGTGGTGGGATGAAGAAGCAAGATTATTAGTGAAAGAGAAGAGAGAGGCATTTGGACAATTTTTGCAGGGAAAAAATGCAACTGAGTGGGAGATGTATAAAAGAAAGAGACAGGAGGTCAAGAGAAAGGTGCAAGAGGTGAAAAAGAGGGCAAATGAGAGTTGGGGTGAGAGAGTATCATTAAATTTTAGGGAGAACAAAAAGATGTTCTGGAAGGAGGTAAATAAAGTGCGTAAGACAAGGGAGCAAATGGGAACTTCAGTGAAGGGCGCAAATGGGGAGGTGATAACAAGTAGTGGTGATGTGAGAAGGAGATGGAGTGAGTATTTTGAAGGTTTGTTGAATGTGTTTGATGATAGAGTGGCAGATATAGGGTGTTTTGGTCGAGGTGGTGTGCAAAGTGAGAGGGTTAGGGAAAATTATTTGGTAAACAGAGAAGAGGTAGTAAAAGCTTTGCGGAAGATGAAAGCCGGCAAGGCAGCAGGTTTGGAGTCATACATACATCAAATAACCTTACCAACCAGGCAACAATACAGTCACCCCCTTTTTTAATAAATTCCACTGCAATACCATCCAAACCTGCTGCCTTGCCGGCTTTCATGTTCCGCAAAGCTTTTACTACCTCTTCTCTGTTTACCAAATAATTTTCCCTAACCCTCTCACTTTGCACACCACCTCGACCAAAACACCCTATATCTGCCACTCTATCATCAAACACATTCAACAAACCTTCAAAATACTCACTCCATCTCCTTCTCACATCACCACTACTTCTTATCACCTCCCCATTTGCGCCTTTCACTGAAGTTCCCATTTGCTCCCTTGTCTTACGCACTTTATTTACCTCCTTCCAGAACATCTTTTTATTCTCCCTAAAATTTAATGATACTCTCTCACCCCAACTCTCATTTGCCCTTTTTTTCACCTCTTGCACCTTTCTCTTGACCTCCTGTCTCTTTCTTTTATACATCTCCCACTCAATTTCATTTTTTCCCTGCAAAAATCGTCGAAATGCCTCTCTCTTCTCTTTCACTAATACTCTTACTTCTTCATCCCACCACTCACTACCCTTTCTAATCAACCCACCTCCCACTCTTCTCATGCCACAAGCATCTTTTGCGCAATCCATCACTGATTCCCTAAATACATCCCATTCCTCCCCCACTCCCCTTACTTCCATTGTTCTCACCTTTTTCCATTCTGTACTCAGTCTCTCCTGGTACTTCCTCACACAGGTCTCCTTCCCAAGCTCACTTACTCTCACCACCCTCTTCACCCCAACATTCACTCTTCTTTTCTGAAAACCCATACAAATCTTCACCTTAGCCTCCACAAGATAATGATCAGACATCCCTCCAGTTGCACCTCTCAGCACATTAACATCCAAAAGTCTCTCTTTCGCGCGCCTGTCAATTAACACGTAATCCAATAACGCTCTCTGGCCATCTCTCCTACTTACATTAGTATACTTATGTATATCTCGCTTTACTTCTTTACTTCTTTTACTTCTTATTAATGAATTAAAATCCTACAATCAGGGTTGTATAAGGGATAACTATTCTATTTGCATTCACCCCCTCCCTCCCTCTCTCTCTCATGACATGCACAAGAAATATCAAAATAATTTTTTCCTTTTTTCTTATTGATGAAATAAAATCCTACAATCAGGGTTGTATAAGGGATATACGTTGGTCCTATAATAACTGCCTTATAAGGAAGAATAGCAAGATCAGTTTGGAGATGGTGGTTGAAATGGAAATGATGAATGATAAGAATGATAAAATGATAAAAAAGCAGGACCAGAGATTAATGCATTCTGAGATGGAAGTAAAAAAGAATCAAATAATGTGTCATAAGAGGTGTCATGATATTAAAGAGGAACTCAGGGTATTAGGAATTAATATAGATATTTGATTTTAAGCACATAGTGAGGTTTATAAAGCCTGTAATCAGAGGAATGAAATGATTAATGGCAGGAAGGGACAGAAGGGGCTATTTTAGATGTCTTAGAAGCTGTTGAAAAGGACCATAACACTTTGTACTGATATTATTGAAAAGAGTGGGTAGGGAGGTGCAGTTTTTGCAGCTGTGCAACAGACTCTGAGAATGTTGATTGATGCAGTGGTACAGGGTAGAATAATGCATAGTTAAAAACAGAATAGTCTGCAAAATTTATGTTGTGTTAGATGATAATTTCAGAAAAGTGCAGAGCATACACTGTTTAAAATAATAGAGAGAGAGAGAGAGAGAGAGAGAGCCACAGGCACAGATATTGATTTGATTAAGACTAGTAGACTTACCTGTAAGATGGGTGGCACCAGAGATAAAAGGATTGGTTATCCAGGAGCTTGAAAGATGTAACTCTGATTATTTTTGCCCTCAAGGAAGAACAAACACCATATGAATAGGACACCACTCTAATTTGTTCTATCTCATGTCTCACGCCATCATTCATTTTTATTTTTCACACACTTTGGTTATATGTATATTTTTACCTGTCACTAGTGATTGATAAGTGTTGGCAGGTTGACTTGTTCTTTTGTATGCCATCTGCTTTGTATCTATCATGAGTTCCAGTCTTGTGTATATGATAAGATATAGACCAAACTTGTACTGCAGTTACTGTTTATGAAATTTTGTACCTGGTGAAGATTTTAAGGTGAGGATCATATTGATACAAGAAATGGTAAATGGTACTGATTGATTGATTTTTCAAAGTGTTTTATGGGTTGTTTATTGAATATTCACCAAACTTGGGTTACAGATATTGCAAAAATCATTGTACACCTGGTTAAGTTTACAGTGCTGGGGTGTAAGTTCAAGTTCATAAGGTTTTGCATGCTTTTTGAATTGGTACTAAATACCTATTGCATAATACATCATTACTGAATAGTTTGGTATGGACCCACCTTTTATCACAGACTTGGCATATGAAGCTGTGCACATGCTGAGTTTTTGTTTTTTGGTAAAAACTTGGTCACAAATTCTTGCCTCCTAAAATGCTACTAAATGCTTGAATATGCAGTATGATTAGTTGACTGGATATTGATCAGAATTTAATCCGGGTACTGCATGCTCAGCTTTGTACCTGATAACATCTGATGAGCATCTGGTACAAGTGAAGATCACAAACTTTTATTCATTAGGGAACTGCAAACCCACATGCAGAGAGCATACATGATTTACAGACACATCCTTGTTTAATTTAGAACACTGGGTGAAAAAGTGGCAGCTGCTGTGTTTTGGTAATTCTTTTTCTAATTCATTGTTTTTCCAGTATACCTTAGCATATATCTTAGCACACATATCCTTGTTCATTAATGGAAAAATGGATGCCATGCAGTTCGGCCTCACTTCTGTGTGATTCAGATGTACATATAGCACTGAATGAGAACATTGATGTTGTGTGTTGTGACCAGATATTTTCTTGACATCAGGTCTTCATCTCTGCATTTTTTTTTTTTACAGAAGTTGTATCATGCTGAATTTTATTTTTGATCTTGAAATATTTACTGGCAGGTAAGGAGATAGTAGATTGTTCTGTCTTAACTTGCAGGTTAATGATTCATTCATGGCTGATATCTTGAGACAAAGATATACATGGTTTTTGAGAGGCTCTATATACCTGATCTACACCATGGAATTGCGAGCAGGTCTAATGACGATGGATGGAGAGATTAAACTTAGTTTTTTAGCTTTATTCAAAAGAGAGCAATAAAATCAATATCATGTGATTTGTACCATTAGGGAAACTCTGTAAGAGATGTTTATGAAATTGTAATAATTTGTGTTTACGTAGTTTTTTATTTTTTTTTGTATTTGCTTTGTCGCTGTCTCCTGCGTTAGTGAGGTAGCGCAAGGAAACAGATCAAAGAAATGGCCCAACCCACCCACATACACATGTATATACATACACATCCACACACGCAAATATACATCTCAATGTATACACATATATACACGCACAGACATATACATCTATACACATGTAAATGTTGCCTTTAGCAACATTAATACTATAAAGAATATCTTAATCAGGAATTCACCAGAAAATTCTCTTGGTTGCATCTATAAAGTGCCATGTGGAAACTGTGATAGATTTTATGTTGGTCAGACTGGTAAGGATCTTTCTGTTTGACTTAAGCAACATAAGTATAGTATAAGAACAGGACAAGAATCAAATGCTTTGTTTAATCTTTAAAAACTAGGATCATTGTATTGACTGGAGTAACGCCATCTCAGTTATTAACTCTAACTTTATTACCAAAAGAAATATCATTGACTCATCTATTATTAAATACACAAAGAATTATAATCTTCATATTAGTGATGGTCTATACAAATTAGATAACTTTATTGTTGATAAGATTTGTAAAATGAAAAGTTTATGAACACTCATTGTATGTTTTTGACAATCACATGTTTACCAAATGGCGTCCTAGCTTCGTCTCTTCAATGTATATCAACTGACAGTTATATTTCTCTCTTGTGTCTCCCCTGATGATGTGATTATTACACGAAAGTGCACTTGGGAACTTTTCGTGTTTCATTTTTCCCATGGACTCATAGGAATACACATGTACATAATTCATACTGTCTGCCTTTATTAATTCCCATCGCCACTCCACCACACATGAAATAACAGCCCCCTCCCCCCAAATGTGCACAAGGTAGTGCCAGGAAAAGACAACAAAGGCCTCATTCGTTCACACTCAGTCTCTAGCTGTCATGTAATAATGCACCGAAACCACAGCTCCCTTTCCACATTCAGGCCCCACAGAACTTTCCATTGTTTACCCCAGATGCTTCACATGCCCTGGTTCAATCCATTGACAGCACGTCGACCCCACTATACCACATTGTTCCAATTCACTCTATTCCTTGCACGCCTTTCACCCTCCTGCATGTTCAGGCCCCGATCACTCAAAATCTTTTAACTCCATCTTTCCACCTCCAATTGGGCCTCCCACTTCTCGTTCCCTCCACCTCTGACACATATATCCTGTTGGTCAATCTTTCCTCACTCATTCTATGTGACCAAACTATTTCAAAACACCCTCTTCTGCTCTCTCAACCACAGTCTTTTTATTACCACACATCACTCTTACCCTATTATTACTTACTCGATCAAACCATATCACACCACATATTAATGTCCTCAAACATCTCACTTCCAGCACATCCACCCTCCTCTGCACAACTCTATCCATAGCCCAAGCCTCGCAACCATATAACATTGTTGGAACCACTATTCTTTCAAACATACCCATTTTTGCTTTCCGAGATACTATTCTTGACTTCCACACATTCTTCAACACTCCAAGAACTTTTGCCCCCTCTCCCACCCTATGATTCACTTCCACTTCCATTTTTCCATCAGCTGCCAAATCCACTCCCAGATATCTAAAACACTTCACTTCCTCCAGTTTTTCTCCATTCAAACTTACCTCCCAATTGACTTGTCCCTCAACCCTACTGTACCTAATAACCTTGCTCTTATTCACATATACTCTCAACTTTCTCCTTTCACACACTTTACCAAACTCAGTCACCAGCTTCTGCAGTTTCTCACATGAATCAGCCACCAGCGCTGTATCATCAGCGAACAACAACTGACTCACTTCCCAAGCTCTATCATCCACTACAGAATGCATACTTGCCCCTCTTACCAAAACTCTTGCATTCACCTCCCTAACAACCCCATCCATAAACAAATTAAACAACCATGGAGACATCACACACCCGTGCGGCAAACCTACATTCACTGAGAACCAATCACTTTCCTCTCTTCCTACACGTACAGATGTCTTACATCCTGGATAAAACTTTTTACTGCTTCCAACAACTTGCCTCCCACATCATATATTCTTAATACCTTCCAAAGAGCATCTCTATCAACCCTAACATATGCCTTCTCCAGATCCATAAATGCTACATGCAGATCCATTTGCTTTTCTAAGTATTTCTCACATTCTTCAAAGCAAACACCTGTACATGCCTTCACCCTCTCAATCAATACCCTCCCATATAATTTCCCAGGAATACTCAACAAACTTATGCCTCTGTAATGTGAGCACTCACTTTTATCCCCTTTGCCTTTGTACAATGGCACTATGCAAGCATTCTGCCAATCCTCAGGCACCTCACCATGAATCATACATACATTAAATAACCTTACCAACCAGTCAACAATACAGTCACCCCCTTTTTAAATAAATTCTACTGCAATACCATCCAAACCCTCTGCCTTGCCGGCTTTCATCTTCTGCAAAGCTTTTACTACCTCTTCTCTGTTTACCAAATCATTTTCCCTAACCCTCTCACTTTGCATACCACCTCGACCAAAACACCCTATATATGCCACTCTATCATCAAACACATTCAACAAACCTTCAAAATACTCACTCCATCTTCTTACATCACCATTACTTATCACCTCCCCATTAGCCCCTTCACTGAAGTTCCCATTTCTTCCCTTGTCTTATGCACTTTATTTACCTCCTTTCAAAACATCTTTTTATTCTCCCTAAAATTTAATGATACTCTCTCACCCCAACTCTCATCTGCCCTCTTTTTCACCTCTTGCACCTTTCTCTTGACCTCCTGCCTCTTTCTTTTATGCATCTCCCAGGCATTTGCATTATTCCCTGCAAAAATCGTCCAAATGCCTCTCTCTTCTCTTTCACTAATAATCTTACTTCTTCATCCCACCACTCACTACCCTTTCTAATCTGCACACCTCCCATGCTTCTCATGCCACAAGCATCTTTTGCGCAAGCCATCACTACTTCCCTAAATACATCCCATTCCTCTCCCACTCCACTTATGTCCTTAGTTCTCACATTTTTCCATTCTGTACTCATTCTCTCCTGGTACTTCCTCACAGAAGTCTCCTTCCCAAGCTCACTTCCTCTCACCACTCTTTTCACCCCAACATTCTCTCTTCTCTTCTGAAAACCTCTACAAATCTTCACTTTCGCCTCCATTAAATGATGATCAGACATCCCTCCAGTTTCACCTCTCAGCACATTAACATCCAAAAGTCTCTCTTTCGTGCGCCTGTCATTTAACACGTAATCCAATAACGCTCTCTGGCCATCTCTCCTACTTACATATGTATACTTCTGTATATCTGTCTTTTTAAACCAAGTATTCCCAATCACTAGTCCTTTTTCAACACATAAATCTACAAGCTCTTCACCATTTCTATTTACAACACTGAACACCCCATGTACACCAATTATTCCCTCAACTGCCACATTACTCACCTTTGCATTCAAATCACCCATCGCTATAACCTGGTCTCTTGCATCAAAACTACTAACACATTCACTCAGCAGCTCCCAAAACACTTGCCTCTCATGATCTTTGGTTATTTTAATTTGGTTATTTTATGATAAAGGCACAATTAGTGTTAAAGTCCTGCAATATTTTGTAAACTGTTTTATATTTTAACTTGATTTCTACAGCTGTTTCTCTTTTTTTTTCTCAGGATGTGAGCAACAGTATGAAAGAGTTTGGAGGAGTAAGTGGAGTATACTCTGTGGAGTTAATAATAGGTGATGCTTCCATTAGCAATCCTACTCTTTGGCACATTGGTGACCTGTCCCTCACTTTCCCAGAATCCACAGTTGCCACTGCTGCTCCAGATTACACTTACAAGGTAGATTTGATGAGGTATCATATGAAGAATATGATGTATTCTTATTGAGTCTTATTTGTAGAAAACTCTTGTACTATGCATAGAGCCACAGTGTAAGTTCTGCTAACCTGATCCTATTGGTAAGTAGTTTGAACGCCACAAAGTGTTTGGGAAAAAGTGTATGAATGAAAAATTTTATATTATGTCAGTTTTTAGCACAAAAGGCAATAGCTTTGAAAATTCATGTTCCTTAGAATTTTTTATCTTTCTAACTCTTTCTGGTGGTGGCTGATTCATGTGAGAAACTGCAGAAGCTGGTGACTGAGTTTGGAAAAGTGTGTGGAAGAAGAAAGTTAAGAGTAAATGTGAATAAGAGCAAGGTTATTAGGTACAGTAGGGTTGAGGGTCAAGTCAATTGGGAGGTGAGTTTGAATGGAGAAAAACTGGAGGAAGTGAAGTGTTTTAGATATCTGGGAGTGGATCTGGCAGCGGATGGAACCATGGAAGCGGAAGTGGATCATAGGGTGGGGGAGGGGGCGAAAATCCTGGGGGCCTTGAAGAATGTGTGGAAGTCGAGAACATTTTCTCGGAAAGCAAAAATGGGTATGTTTGAAGGAATAGTGGTTCCAACAATGTTGTATGGTTGCGAGGCGTGGGCTATGGATAGAGTTGTGCGCAGGAGGATGGATGTGCTGGAAATGAGATGTTTGAGGACAATGTGTGGTGTGAGGTGGTTTGATCGAGTGAGTAACGTAAGGGTAAGAGAGATGTGTGGAAATAAAAAGAGTGTGGTTGAGAGAGCAGAAGAGGGTGTTTTGAAGTGGTTTGGGCACATGGAGAGGATGAGTGAGGAAAGATTGACCAAGAGGATATATGTGTCGGAGATGGAGGGAACAAGGAGAAGAGGGAGACCAAATTGGAGGTGGAAAGATGGAGTGAAAAAGATTTTGTGTGATCGGGGCCTGAACATGCAGGAGGGTGAAAGGAGGGCAAGAAATAGAGTGAGTTGGAGCGATGTGGTATACCGGGGTTGACTTGCTGTCAGTGGATTGAAGCAGGGCATGTGAAGTGTCTGGGGTAAACCGTGGAAGGCTGTGTAGGTATGTATATTTGCGTGTGTGGACGTATGTATATACATGTGTATGGGGGGGGGGTTGGGCCATTTCTTTCGTCTGTTTCCTTGCGCTACCTCGCAAACGCGGGAGACAGCGACAAAGTATAATGAAAAATAAATAACTCTCTCTACTTTTTCTTCATAACCTAATAAGACATAGCATTATTTTATGTTCATGATGGGTGACTTAAATGCCATCTGTATATCTGTATATCCCTGGGGATAGGAGAGAAAGAATACTTCCCACGCATTCCCCGCGTGTCGTAGAAGGTGACTAAAGAGGACAGGAGCTAGGGGGCTAGAAACCCTCCCCTCCTTGTATTTTAACTTTCTAAAAGGGGAGCGAAAGGAGTCACACGGGGAGTGCTCATCCTCCTCAAAGGCTCAGATTCGGGTGTCTATATGTGTGTGGATGTAAAAAGATCAGAAAAAAGGAGAGATAGGTAGTATGTTTAAGGAAAGGAACCTGAATGTTTTGTCTCTGAGTGAAACGAAGCTCAAGGGTAAAAGGGAAGAGTGGTTTGGGAATGTTTTGGGAGTAAAGTTAGGGGTTGGTGAGAGGACAAGAGCAAAGGAAGGAGTAGCACTACTCCTGAAACAGGAGTGGTGGGAGTATGTGATAGAGTGTAAGAAAGTAAAATCTAGATTGATATGGGTAAAACTGAAAGTGGATGGAGAGAGAGGGGTGATTATTGGTGCCTATGCACCTGGGCATGAGAAGAAGGATCATGAGAGGCAAGTGTTTTGGGAGCAGCTGAGTGTGTTAGCAGTTTTGATGCACAAGACCGGGTTATAGTGATGGGTGATTTGAATGCAAAGGTGAGCAACGTGGCAGTTGAGGGAATAATTCGTGTACATGGGGGGTTCAGTGTTGTAAATGAAAATGGTGAAGAGCTTGTAGATTTGTGTGCTGAAAAAGGACTGATGAATGGGAATACCTGGTTTAAAAAGAGATATACATAAGAATATGTATGTGTGGTAATAAAAAGAGTGTGGTTGAGAGAGCAGCATAGGGTGTTTTGAAATGGTTTGGTCACATGGAGAGAATGAGTGAGGAATGATTGACCAACAGGATATATGTGTCAGAGGTGGTGGGAACGAGAAGTGGGAGACCAAATTGGAGGTGGAAAGATGGAGTGGAAAAGATTTTGAGTGATTGGGGCCTGAACATGCAGGAGGGTGAAAGGTGTGTAAGGAATAGAGTGAATTGGAATGATGTGGTATACCGGGGTCGACGTGCTGTCAGTGGATTGAACCAGGGCATGTGAAGCATCTGGGGTAAACCATAGAAAGTTCTGTGGGGCCTGGATGTGGAAAGGGAGCTGTGGTTTCGGTGCTTTATACATGACTGCTAGAGACTGAGTGTGAATGAATGTGGCCTTTGTTGTCTTTTCCTAGCACTACCTTGTGCACATGTGGGGGGGAGGGGTTGTTATTTCATTTGTGGCAGGGTGGCGATGGGAATGAATAAAGGCAGCTCAGTATGAATTCTGTACACGTGTATGTATGTCTATGTCTATGTGTGTATATATGTATATGTATACGTAAGATGTATAGGTATGTATATTTGCGTGTGGATATTTATGTTTATACATGTGTATGTGGGTGGGTTGGGCCATTCTTTCGTCTGTTTCCTTGCACTACCTTGCTTATGCGGGAGACAGCGACGAAGTAAAATAGATAAATATTTATGTATGTAAGTAGGAGAGATGGCCAGAGAGCGTTATTGGATTATGTGTTAATTGATAGGCGCGTGAAAGAGAGACTTTTGGATGTTAATGTGCTGAGAGATGCAACTGGAGGGATGTCTGATCATTATCTTGTGGAGGCGAAAGTGAAGATTTGTAGAGGTTTTCAGAAAAGAAGAGAGAATGTTGGGTTGAAGAGAGTGGTGAGAGTAAGTGAGCTTGGGAAGGAGACTTGTGTGAGGAAGTACCAGGAGAAACTGTGTGCAGAATGGAAAAAGGTGAGAGCAAAGGACGTAAGGGGAGTGGGGGAGGAATGGGATGTATTAAGGGAAGCATTGATGGCTTGCGCAAAAGATGCTTGTGGCATGAGAAGCATGGGAAGTGGGCAGATTAGAAAGGATGGTGAGTAGTGGGATGAAGAAGTAAGATTATTAGTGAAAGAGAAGAGAGATGCATTTGGACGATTTTTGCAGGGAAATATTGCAAATGACTGGGATATGTATTTAAAAAGAGGCAGGAGGTCAAGAGAAAGGTGCAAGAGGTGAAAAAGAGGGCAAATGAGAGTTGGGATGAGAGAGTATCATTGAATTCCAGGGAGAATAAAAATATGTTTTGGAAGGAGGTAAATAAAGTGCATAAGACAAGAGAACAAATGGGAACATCGGTGAAGGGGGCAAATGGGGAGGTAATAACAAGTAGTGGTGATGTGAGAAGGAGATGGAGTGAGTATTTTGAAGGTTTCTTGAATATGTTAAATGATAGAGTGGCAGATATAGGGTGTTTTGGTTGAGGTGGTGTGCGAAGTTAGAGGGTCAGGGAGAATGGTTTGGTAAACAGAGAAGAGTTAATGAAAGCTTTGCGGAAGATGAAAGCCGGCAAGGCAGTGGGTTTGGATGGTATTGCATTGGAATTTATTAATAAAGGGGGTGACTGTATTGTTGACTGGTTGGTGAGGATATTCAGTGTATGTATGGCTCATGGTGAAGTTTCTGAGGATTAGCAGAATGCATGCATAGTGCCATTGTACAAAGGCAAAGGGGATGAAGCTGTGTGTTCAAATTACAGAGGTATAAGTTTGTTGAGTATTCCTGGTAAATTATATGGGAGGGTATTGATTGAGAGGGTGAAGGCATCAGATTGGGGAAGAGCAGTATGGTTTCAGAAGTGGTAGAGGATGTGTGGATCAGGTGTTTTCTTTGAAGAATGTATGTGAGAAATACTTAGAAAATTAAATGGATTTGTATGTAGCATTTATGGATCTGGAGAAGGCATATGATAGAGGTGATAGAGATGCTCTGTGAAAGGTATTAAGAATATATGGTGTGGGAGGCAAGTTGCTAGAAGCAGTGAAAAGTTTTTATCCAGGTTGTAAGGCATGTGTATGTGTAGGAAGAGAGGAAAGTGATTGGTTCTTAGTGAATGTCAGTTTGCGGCAGGGGTGCGTAGTGTTTCCATGATTGTTTAATTTGTTTATGGATGGGGTTAATCAGGAGGTGAATGCAAGAGTTTTGGAGAGAGGGGCAAGTATGCAGTCTGTTGTGGATGAAAGGGCTTGGGAAGTTAGTCAGTTGTTGTTTGCTAATGATACAGTGCTGGTGGCTGATTCGTGTGAGAAACTGCAGAAGCTGGTGACTGAGTTTGGTAAATTGTGTGAAAGAAGAAAGCTGAGAGTAAATGTGAATAAGAGCAAGGTTCTTAGATGCAGTAGGATTGAGGGACAAGTCAGTTGGGATGTAAGTTTGAATGGAGAAAAACTGGAGGAAGTGAAGTGTTTTAGATATCTGCGAGTGAATTTGGCAGTTGATGGAACCTTGGAAGTGTAAGTGAGTCACAGGGTGGGAAGAGGGCAAAAGTTCTGGGAGCCTTGAGAAATGTGTGGAAGGCGAAAACATTATCTCGGAAAGCAAAAATGGGTATGTTTGAAGGAATAGTGGTTCCAACAATATTATATGTTTGCGAGGCATGAGCTATAGATAGGGTTGTGCTGAGGAGGGTGGATGTGTTGGAAATGAGATGTTTGAGGACAATATGTGGTGTGAGATGGTTTAATTGAGTAAGTAATGAAAGGGGTGAGAGAAATGTGTGGTAATAAAAAGTGTGTGGTTGAGAGAGCAGAAGTGGGTGTATTAAGATGATTTGGTCCCATGGAGAGAATGAGTGAGGAATGATTGACAAAGAGGATGTATGTGTCAGGTGGAGGGAACGAGAAGTGGGAGACCAAATTGAAGGTGGACGGTTGGATTGAAAAAGATTTTGAGGGATCGGTGCCTGAACATGCAGAAGGGTGAAAGGCTTGTAAAGAATAGAGTGAATTGGAATGATGTGGTATAACGGGGTCGACTTGCTGTCAGTTGGTTGAACCAGGGTATGTGAAGCGTCTGGGGTACACTATGGAAAGTTTTTTTGGGGCCTGGATGTGGAAAGGGAACTGTGGTTTCAGTGCATTATACATGACAGCTGAAGACTGAGTGTGAACAAATGTGGCCTTGTTGTCTTTTCCTAGTGCTACCTTGTGCGCGTGGGGGGGAAGGGGTTGTCATTTCATGTGTGGCACGGTGGCAACAGGAATGAATAAAGCCAGCAAGTATGAATTATGTACATTTGTATATATGTATATCTCTGTGAATGTATGCATGTGTATACATTGAAATGTCATAGAAGGCAACTAAAGGGGGCGGGACGGGGGGGATGGAAACCCTCCCCTCCTTGTATTTTGACTTTCTAAATGGGAAAACAGGAGTCACGCAGGGAGTGCTCATGCTCTTCGAAGGCTCAGATTGGGGTGTCTTAAATGTGTGTGGATGTAACCAAGATGAGAAAAAAGGAGAGAAAGGTAGTATGTTTGAGCAAAGGAACCTTGGTGTTTTGGCTCTGAGTGAAACAAAGCTCAAGAGTAAAGGGGAAGAGTGGTTTGGGAATGTCTTGGGAGTAATGTCTGGGGTTAGTATAAGGACAAGAGCAAGGGAATGAGTAGCACTACTCCTGAAACACGAGTGGTGGGAGTATGTGATAGTGTAAGAAAGTATACTAGATTGATATGGGTAAAACTGAAGGTGGATGGAGAGAGATGGGTGATTATTGGTGCATATGCACCTGGGCATGAGAAGAAAGGTTATGAGGGGCAAGTGTTTTGGGAGCTGCTGGGTGAGTGTGTTAATAGTTTTGATGCATGAGACCGGGTTATAGTGATGGGGGACTTGAATGCAAAGGTGAGTAATGTGGCAGTTGAGGGGATAATTGGTGGACATGGGGTCTTCAGGGTTGTAAATGAAAATGGTGAAGGGCTTGTAGATTTATGTGCTGAAAAAGGACTGGTGATTGGGAATACCTAGTTTAAAAAGAGAGATATACATATGTAAGTAGGAGAGATGGCCAGAGGGCGTTAGGGGGATTACGTGTTGATAGGCACGCGAAAGAGAGACTTTTGGATGTTAATGTGTTGAGAGGTGCAACTGGAGGGATGTCTGATCATTATCTTGTGGAGGCGAAGGTGAAGATTTGTAGTGGTTTTCAGAAAAGAAGAGAGAATTTGGGGTGAAGAGAGTGGTGAGAGTAAGTGAGTTTGGGAAGGAGACTTGTGTGAGGAAGTACCAGGAGAGACTGAGTACAGAATGGAAAAAGGTGAGAACAAAGGACGTAAAGGGAGTGGGGGAGGAATGGGATGTATTTAGGGAAGCAGTGATGGCTTGTGCAAAAGATGCTTGTGGCTTAAGAAGCATGGGAGGTGGGCAGATTAGAAAGGGTAGTGAGTGGTGGGATGAAGAAGTAAGATTATTAGTGAAAGAGAAGAGAGAGGCATATGGACAATTTTTGCAGGGAAATAATGCAAATGACAGAGAGATGTATAAAAGAAAGAGGCAGGAGGTCAAGAGAAAGGTGCAAGAAATGAAAAAGAGGGCAAATGGGAGTTGGAGGTGAGAGAGTATCATTAGATTTTAGGGAGAATATTAAGATGTTTTGGAAGGAGGTAAATAAAGTGCGTAAGACAAGGGAACAAATGGGAACATCAGTGAAGGGGGCAAATGGGGAGGTGAAAATAAGTAGTGGCAGTGTGAGAAGGAGATAAATGAGTATTTTGAAGGTTTGTTGAATGTGTTTGATGATAGAGTGGAAGATATAGGGTGTTTTGGTCGAGGTGGTGTGCAAAGTGAGAGGGTTAGGGAAAATGATTTGGTAAACAGAGAAGAGGTAGGAAAAGCTTTACGGAAGATGAAAACTGGCAAGGCTGCAGGGTTTGGATGGTATTGCGGTGGAATTTATTAAAAAGGTGGTGACTGTATTGTTGACCGGTTGGTAAGGTTATTTGATGTATGTATGACTCATGGTGAGGTGCCTGAGGGCTGGCAGAATGCTTGCACTGTGCCATTGTACAAAGATATGAGTGAGTGCTCAGATTACAGAGGTATAAGTTTGTTGAGCATTCCTGGTAAATTATATGGGAGGGTATTGATTGAGAGGGTGAAGGCATGTACAGAGCATCAGATTGGGGAAGAGCAGAGTGGTTTGAGAAGTGGTAGAGATGTGTGGATCAGGTGTTTGCTTTGAAAAATGTATGTGAGAAGTACTTAGATAAGCAAATGGATTTGTATGTAGCATTTATGGATCTGGAGAAGGCATATGATGGAGTTGATAGAGATGCTCTGTGGAAGTTATTAAGAATATATGGTGTGGGAGGTAAGTTGTTAGAAGCAGTGAAAAGTTTTTATCAAGGATGTAAGGCATGTGTATGTGTAGGAAGAGAGGAAAGTGATTGGTTCTCAGTGAATGTTGGTTTGCGGCAGGGGTGCGTGATGCCTGCATGGTTGTTTAATTTGTTTATGGATGGAGTTGTTAGGGAGGTGAATGCAAGAGTTTTGGAAAGAGGGGCAAGTATGCAGTCTGTTGTGGATGAGAGGGCTTGGGAAGTGAGTCAGTTGTTGTTCGTTGATGATACAGCGCTGGTGGCTGATTCGTGTGAGAAACTGCAGAAGCTGGTGACTGAGTTTGGTAAAGTGTGTGAAAGAAGAAAGTTGAGAGTAAATGTGAATAAGAGCAAGGTTATTAGGTACACTAGGGTTGAGGGTCAAGTCAATTGGGCGGTAAGTTTGAATGGAGAAAAACTGGAGGAAGTGAGGTGTTTTAGATATCTGGGAGTGGATTTGGCATCGGATGGAACCATGGAAGTGGAAGTGAATCATAGGGTGGGGGAGGGGGCGAAAGTTCTGGGAGCGTTAAAGAATGTGTGAAAGTTGAGAACATTATCTCGGAAAGCAAAAATGGGTATGTTTGAAGGAATAGTGGTTCCAACAATGGTATATAGTTGTGAGGCGTGGTCTATGGATAGAGTTGTGCGGAGGAGGGCGGATGTGCTGGAAATGATATGTTTGAGGACAATATGTGGTGTGAGATGGTTTGATTGAGTAAGTAATGAAAGGGGTGAGAGAAATATATGGTAATAAAAAGTGTGTGGTTGAGAGAGCAGAAGAGGGTGTATAAAGATGATTTGGTCACATGGGGAGAATGAGTGAGGAATGATTGACAAAGAGGATGTATGTGTCAGGTGGAGGGAACGAGGAGAAATGGGAGACCAAATTGAAGGTGGAAGGATGGATTGAAAAAGATTTTGAGGGATTGGTGCCTGAACATGCAGAAGGGTGAAAGGCTTGTAAGGAATAGAGTGAATTGGAACGATGTGGTATACTGGGGTCGACTTGCTGTCAGTTGGTTGAACCAGGGTATGTGAAGCATCTGGGGTAAACCATAGAAAGTTTTTTGGGGCCTGGATGTGGAAAGGGAACTTGGTTTCAGTGCATTATACATGACAGCTGAAGACTGAGTGTGAACAAATGTGGCCTTTGTTGTCTTTTCCTAGTGCTACCTCGCACACGTGCGGGGAAGGGGTTGTCATTTCATGTGTGGCACGATGGCAACAGGAATGAATAAAGCCAGCAAGTATGAATTATGTACATTTGTATATATGTATATGTCTGTTAATATATGCATGTGTATACATTGAAATGTCATAAAAGGCGACTAAAGGGGACGGGAGTGGGGGGATAGAAACCCTACCCTCCTTGTATTTTGACTTTCTAAACGGGGAAACAGGAGTCACGCAGGGAGTGCTCTTGCTCTTCGAAGGCTCAGATTGGGGTGTCTTAAATGTGTGTGGATGTAACCAAGATGAGAAAAAAGGAGAGAAAGGTAGTATGTTTGAGGAAAGGAACCTTGGTGTTTTGGCTCTGAGTGAAACAATGCTCAAGGGTAAAGGGGAAGAATGGTTTGGGAATGTCTTGGGAGTAAAGTCTGGGGTTAGTGAGAGGACAAGAGCAAGGGAATGAGTAGCACTACTCCTGAAACATGAGTGGTGGGAGTATGTGATAAGAGTGTAAGAAAGCATACTAGATTGATATGGGTAAAACTGAAGGTGGATGGAGAGAGATGGGTGATTATTGGTGCATATGCACCTGGGCATGAGAAGGAAAGTTATGAGGGGCAAGTGTTTTGGGAGCTGCTGAGTGAGTGTGTTAATAGTTTTGATGCATGAGACCGGGTTATAGTGATGGGGGATTTGAATGCAAAGGTAAGTAATGTGGCAGTTGAGGGAATAATTGGTGGACATGGGGTGTTCAGTGTTGTAAATGGAAATGGTGAAGAGCTTGTAGATTTATGTGCTGAAAAAGGACTGGTGATTGGGAATACCTAGTTTAAGAAGAGAGACATATGTAAGTAGGAGAGATGGCCAGAGAGCGTTATTGGATTACATGTTAATTGATAGGTGCACAAAAGAGAGACTTTTGGATGTTAATGTGCTGAGAGATGCAACTGGAGGGATGTCTGATCATTATCTTGCAGAGGCGAAGGTGAAGATTTGTAGAGGTTTTCAGAAAAGAAGAGCGAATGTTGGGGTGAAGAGAGTGGTGAGAGTAAGTGAGCTTGGGAAGGAGACTTGTGTAAGTAAGTACCAGGAGAGACTGAGTACAGAATGGAAAAAGGTGAGAACAAAGGACGTAAGGGGAGTGGGGGAGGAATGGGATGTATTTAGGGAAGCATTGATGGCTTATGCAAAAGATGCTAATGGCATGAGAAGCATGGTAGGTGGGCAGATTAGAAAGGGTAGTGAGTTGTGGGATGAAGAAGTAAGATTATTAATGAAAGAGAAGAGAGAGGCATTAGGACGATTTTTGCAAGGAAATAATGCAAATGACTGAGAGATGTATAAAAGAAAGAGGCAGGAGGTCAAGAGAAAGGTGCAAGAGGTGAAAAAGAGGGCAAATGAGAGTTGGAGGTGAGAGAGTATCATTAAATTTTAGACAGAATAAAAAGATTTTTTTTTTTTTAATTTTTCCAAAAGAAGGAACAGAGGGGGCCAGGTGAGGATATTCTGAAAAAGGCCCAGTCCTCTGTTCTTAACGCTACCTCGCTAACGCGGGAAATGGCGAATAGTTTGAAAAAAAAAAAAAAAAAAAAAAAGATGTTTTGGAAGGAGGTAAATAAAGTGCGTAAGACAAGGGAACAAATGGGAACATCAGTGAAGAGGGCAAATGGGGAGGTGAAAACAAGTAGTGGCAATGTGAGAAGGAGATGGAATGAGTATTTTGAAGGTTTGTTGAATGTGTTTGATGATAGAGTGGAAGATATAGGGTGTTTTGGTCGAGGTGGTGTGCAAAGTGAGAGGGTTAGGGAAAATGATTTGGTAAACAGAGAAGAGGTAGTAAAAGCTTTGATGAAGATGAAAGCTGGCAAGGCTGCGGGTTTGGATGGTATTGCGGTGGAATTTATTAAAAAGGTGGTGACTGTATTGTTGACCGGTTGGTAAGGTTATTTGATGTATGTATGACTCATGGTGAGGTGCCTCAGGGCTGGCAGAATGCTTGCATAGTGCCATTGTACAAAGATATGAGTGAGTGCTCAAATTACAGAGGTATAAGTTTGTTGAGCGCTGGTGGCTGATTCATGTGAGAAACTGCAGAAGCTGGTGACTGAGTTTGGTAAAGTGTGTGGAAGAAGAATGTTAAGAGTAAATGTGAATAAGAGCAAGGTTATTAGGTACAGTAGGGTTGAGGGTCAAGTCAATTGGGAGGTGAGTTTGAATGGAGAAAAACTGGAGGAAGTGAAGTGTTTTAGATATCTGGGAGTGGATCTGGCAGCGGATGGAACCATGGAAGCGGAAGTGGATCATAGGGTGGGGGAGGGGGCGAAAATTCTGGGGGCCTTGAAGAATGTGTGGAAGTCGAGAACATTATCTCGGAAAGCAAAAATGGGTATGTTTGAAGGAATAGTGGTTCCAACAATGTTGTATGGTTGCGAGGCGTGGGCTATGGATAGAGTTGTGCGCAGGAGGATGGATGTGCTGGAAATGAGATGTTTGAGGACAATGTGTGGTGTGAGGTGGTTTGATCGAGTGAGTAACGTAAGGGTAAGAGAGATGTGTGGAAATAAAAAGAGCGTGGTTGAGAGAGCAGAAGAGGGTGTTTTGAAGTGGTTTGGGCACATGGAGAGGATGAGTGAGGAAAGATTGACCAAGAGGATATATGTGTCGGAGGTGGAGGGAACAAGGAGAAGAGGGAGACCAAATTGGAGGTGGAAAGATGGAGTGAAAAAGATTTTGTGTGATCGGGGCCTGAACATGCAGGAGGGTGAAAGGAGGGCAAGGAATAGAGTGAATTGGAGCGATGTGGTATACCGGGGTTGACATGCTGTCAGTGGATTGAATCAAGGCATGTGAAGCGTCTGGGGTAAGCCATGGAAAGCTGTGTAGGTATGTATATTTGCGTGTGTGGACGTATGTATATACATGTGTATGGGGGGGGTTGGGCCATTTCTTTCGTCTGTTTCCTTGCGCTACCTCGCAAACGCAGGAGACAGCGACAAAGTATAATAAAAAAAAATAAAGTTTGTTGAGTATTCCTGGTAAATTATATGGGAGGGTATTGATTGAGAGGGTGAAGGCATGTACAGAGCATCAGATTGGGGAAGAGCAGAGTGGTTTGAGAAGTGGTAGAGATGTGTGGATCAGGTGTTTGCTTTGAAAAATGTATGTGAGAAGTACTTAGATAACCAAATGGATTTGTATGTAGCATTTATGGATCTGGAGAAGGCATATGATGGAGTTGATAGAGATGTTCTGTGGAAGGTATTAAGAATATATGGTGTGGGAGGTAAGTTGTTAGAAGCAGTGAAAAGTTTTTATCAAGGATGTAAGGCATGTGTACGTGTAGGAAGAGAGGAAAGTGATTGGTTCTCAGTGAATGTTGGTTTGCGGCAGGGGTGCGTGATGCCTGCATGGTTGTTTAATTTGTTTATGGATGGAGTTGTTAGGGAGGTGAATGCAAGATTTTTGGAAAGAGGGGCAAGTATGCAGTCTGTTGTGGATGAGAGGGCTTGGGAAGTGAGTCAGTCGTTGTTCGCTGATGATACAGCGCTGGTGGTTGATTCGTGTGAGAAACTGCAGAAGCTGGTGACTGAGTTTGGTAAAGTGTGTGAAAGAAGAAAGCTGAGAGTAAATGTGAATAAGAGCAAGGTTGTTAGGTACACTAGGGTTGAGGGGCAAGTCAATGGGAGGTAAGTTTGAATGGAGAAAAACTGAAGGAAGTAAAGTGTTTTAGATATCTGGGAGTGGATTTGGCATTGGATGGAACCATGGAAGTGGAAGTGAATCTTAGGGTGGGGGAGGGGGCGAAAGTTCTGGGAGCGTTGAAGAATGTGTGGGAGTCGAGAAAATTATCTCGGAAAGCAAAAATGGGTATGTTTGAAGGAATAGTGGTTCCAACTATGTTATATGGTTGTGAGGTGTGGGCTATGGATAGAGTTGTGCAGAGGAGGATGGATGTGCTGGAAATGAGATGTTTGAGGACAATATGTGGTGTGAGATGGTTTGATCAAGTAAGTAATTATAGGGTAAGAGAGATGTGTGGTAATAAAAAGTGTGTGGTTGAGAGAGCAGAAGAGGGTGTTTTGAAATGGTTTGGTTACATAGAGAGAATGAATGAGGAAAGATTGACCAAGAGGATATATGTGTCAGAGGTGGAGGGAACGAGGAGAAGTGGGAGACCAAACTGGAGGTGAAAGGATGGAGTGAAAAAGATTTTGTGTGATCGGGCCTGAACATGCAGGAGGGTGAAAGGAGGGCAAGGAATAGAGTGAATTGGAGCGATGTGGTATACGGGGTTGACATGCTGTCAGTGGATTGAATCAAGGCATGTGAAGCGTCTGGGTAAGCCATGGAAAGCTGTGTAGGTATGTATATTTGCGTGTGTGGACGTGTATGTATATACATGTGTATGTACATGGGTTGGGCCATTCTTTCGTCTGTTTCCTTGCGCTACCTCGCAAACGCAGGAGACAGGACAAAGTATAATAAAAAAAAATAAAGTTTGTTGAGTATTCCTGGTAAATTATATGGGAGGGTATTGATTGAGAGGGTGAAGGCATGTACAGAGCATCAGATTGGGGAAGAGCAGAGTGGTTTGAGAAGTGGTAGAGATGTGTGGATCAGGTGTTTGCTTTGAAAAATGTATGTGAGAAGTACTTAGATAACCAAATGGATTTGTATGTAGCATTTATGGATCTGGAGAAGGCATATGATGGAGTTGATAGAGATGCTCTGTGGAAGTTATTAAGAATATATGGTGTGGGAGGTAAGTTGTTAGAAGCAGTGAAAAGTTTTTATCAAGGATGTAAGGCATGTGTATGTGTAGGAAGAGAGGAAAGTGATTGGTTCTCAGTGAATGTTGGTTTGCGGCAGGGGTGCGTGATGCCTGCATGGTTGTTTAATTTGTTTATGGATGGAGTTGTTAGGGAGGTGAATGCAAGAGTTTTGGAAAGAGGGGCAAGTATGCAGTCTGTTGTGGATGAGAGGGCTTGGGAAGTGAGTCAGTTGTTGTTCGTTGATGATACAGCGCTGGTGGCTGATTCGTGTGAGAAACTGCAGAAGCTGGTGACTGAGTTTGGTAAAGTGTGTGAAAGAAGAAAGTTGAGAGTAAATGTGAATAAGAGCAAGGTTATTAGGTACACTAGGGTTGAGGGTCAAGTCAATTGGGCGGTAAGTTTGAATGGAGAAAAACTGGAGGAAGTGAGGTGTTTTAGATATCTGGGAGTGGATTTGGCATCAGATGGAACCATGGAAGTGGAAGTGAATCATAGGGTGGGGGAGGGGGCGAAAGTTCTGGGAGCGTTAAAGAATGTGTGAAAGTCGAGAACATTATCTCGGAAAGCAAAAATGGGTATGTTTGAAGGAATAGTGGTTCCAACAATGGTATATAGTTGTGAGGCGTGGTCTATGGATAGAGTTGTGCGGAGGAGGGCGGATGTGCTGGAAATGATATGTTTGAGGACAATATGTGGTGTGAGATGGTTTGATTGAGTAAGTAATGAAAGGGGTGAGAGAAATATATGGTAATAAAAAGTGTGTGGTTGAGAGAGCAGAAGAGGGTGTATAAAGATGATTTGGTCACATGGGGAGAATGAGTGAGGAATGATTGACAAAGAGGATGTATGTGTCAGGTGGAGGGAACGAGGAGAAATGGGAGACCAAATTGAAGGTGGAAGGATGGATTGAAAAAGATTTTGAGGGATTGGTGCCTGAACATGCAGAAGGGTGAAAGGCTTGTAAGGAATAGAGTGAATTGGAACGATGTGGTATACTGGGGTCGACTTGCTGTCAGTTGGTTGAACCAGGGTATGTGAAGCATCTGGGGTAAACCATAGAAAGTTTTTTGGGGCCTGGATGTGGAAAGGGAACTTGGTTTCAGTGCATTATACATGACAGCTGAAGACTGAGTGTGAACAAATGTGGCCTTTGTTGTCTTTTCCTAGTGCTACCTCGCACACGTGCGGGGAAGGGGTTGTCATTTCATGTGTGGCACGATGGCAACAGGAATGAATAAAGCCAGCAAGTATGAATTATGTACATTTGTATATATGTATATGTCTGTTAATATATGCATGTGTATACATTGAAATGTCATAAAAGGTGACTAAAGGGGACGGGAGTGGGGGGATAGAAACCCTACCCTCCTTGTATTTTGACTTTCTAAACGGGGAAACAGGAGTCACGCAGGGAGTGCTCTTGCTCTTCGAAGGCTCAGATTGGGGTGTCTTAAATGTGTGTGGATGTAACCAAGATGAGAAAAAAGGAGAGAAAGGTAGTATGTTTGAGGAAAGGAACCTTGGTGTTTTGGCTCTGAGTGAAACAATGCTCAAGGGTAAAGGGGAAGAGTGGTTTGGGAATGTCTTGGGAGTAAAGTCTGGGGTTAGTGAGAGGACAAGAGCAAGGGAATGAGTAGCGCTACTCCTGAAACATGAGTGGTGGGAGTATGTGATAAGAGTGTAAGAAAGCATACTAGATTGATATGGGTAAAACTGAAGGTGGATGGAGAGAGATGGGTGATTATTGGTGCATATGCACCTGGGCATGAGAAGGAAAGTTATGAGGGGCAAGTGTTTTGGGAGCTGCTGAGTGAGTGTGTTAATAGTTTTGATGCATGAGACCGGGTTATAGTGATGGGGGATTTGAATGCAAAGGTAAGTAATGTGGCAGTTGAGGGAATAATTGGTGGACATGGGGTGTTCAGTGTTGTAAATGGAAATGGTGAAGAGCTTGTAGATTTATGTGCTGAAAAAGGACTGGTGATTGGGAATACCTAGTTTAAGAAGAGAGACATATGTAAGTAGGAGAGATGGCCAGAGAGCGTTATTGGATTACATGTTAATTGATAGGTGCACAAAAGAGAGACTTTTGGATGTTAATGTGCTGAGAGATGCAACTGGAGGGATGTCTGATCATTATCTTGCAGAGGCGAAGGTGAAGATTTGTAGAGGTTTTCAGAAAAGAAGAGCGAATGTTGGGGTGAAGAGAGTGGTGAGAGTAAGTGAGCTTGGGAAGGAGACTTGTGTAAGTAAGTACCAGGAGAGACTGAGTACAGAATGGAAAAAGGTGAGAACAAAGGACGTAAGGGGAGTGGGGGAGGAATGGGATGTATTTAGGGAAGCATTGATGGCTTATGCAAAAGATGCTAATGGCATGAGAAGCATGGTAGGTGGGCAGATTAGAAAGGGTAGTGAGTTGTGGGATGAAGAAGTAAGATTATTAATGAAAGAGAAGAGAGAGGCATTAGGACGATTTTTGCAAGGAAATAATGCAAATGACTGAGAGATGTATAAAAGAAAGAGGCAGGAGGTCAAGAGAAAGGTGCAAGAGGTGAAAAAGAGGGCAAATGAGAGTTGGAGGTGAGAGAGTATCATTAAATTTTAGACAGAATAAAAAGATTTTTTTTTTTTTAATTTTTCCAAAAGAAGGAACAGAGGGGGCCAGGTGAGGATATTCTGAAAAAGGCCCAGTCCTCTGTTCTTAACGCTACCTCGCTAACGCGGGAAATGGCGAATAGTTTGAAAAAAAAAAAAAAAAAAAAAAAGATGTTTTGGAAGGAGGTAAATAAAGTGCGTAAGACAAGGGAACAAATGGGAACATCAGTGAAGAGGGCAAATGGGGAGGTGAAAACAAGTAGTGGCAATGTGAGAAGGAGATGGAATGAGTATTTTGAAGGTTTGTTGAATGTGTTTGATGATAGAGTGGAAGATATAGGGTGTTTTGGTCGAGGTGGTGTGCAAAGTGAGAGGGTTAGGGAAAATGATTTGGTAAACAGAGAAGAGGTAGTAAAAGCTTTGATGAAGATGAAAGCTGGCAAGGCTGCGGGTTTGGATGGTATTGCGGTGGAATTTATTAAAAAGGTGGTGACTGTATTGTTGACCGGTTGGTAAGGTTATTTGATGTATGTATGACTCATGGTGAGGTGCCTGAGGGCTGGCAGAATGCTTGCATAGTGCCATTGTACAAAGATATGAGTGAGTGCTCAAATTACAGAGGTATAAGTTTGTTGAGCGCTGGTGGCTGATTCATGTGAGAAACTGCAGAAGCTGGTGACTGAGTTTGGTAAAGTGTGTGGAAGAAGAATGTTAAGAGTAAATGTGAATAAGAGCAAGGTTATTAGGTACAGTAGGGTTGAAGGGTCAAGTCAATTGGGAGGTGAGTTTGAATGGAGAAAAACTGGAGGAAGTGAAGTGTTTTAGATATCTGGGAGTGGATCTGGCAGCGGATGGAACCATGGAAGCGGAAGTGGATCATAGGGTGGGGGAGGGGGCGAAAATTCTGGGGGCCTTGAAGAATGTGTGGAAGTCGAGAACATTATCTCGGAAAGCAAAAATGGGTATGTTTGAAGGAATAGTGGTTCCAACAATGTTGTATGGTTGCGAGGCGTGGGCTATGGATAGAGTTGTGCGCAGGAGGATGGATGTGCTGGAAATGAGATGTTTGAGGACAATGTGTGGTGTGAGGTGGTTTGATCGAGTGAGTAACGTAAGGGTAAGAGAGATGTGTGGAAATAAAAAGAGCGTGGTTGAGAGAGCAGAAGAGGGTGTTTTGAAGTGGTTTGGGCACATGGAGAGGATGAGTGAGGAAAGATTGACCAAGAGGATATATGTGTCGGAGGTGGAGGGAACAAGGAGAAGAGGGAGACCAAATTGGAGGTGGAAAGATGGAGTGAAAAAGATTTTGTGTGATCGGGGCCTGAACATGCAGGAGGGTGAAAGGAGGGCAAGGAATAGAGTGAATTGGAGCGATGTGGTATACCGGGGTTGACGTGCTGTCAGTGGATTGAATCAAGGCATGTGAAGCGTCTGGGGTAAGCCATGGAAAGCTGTGTAGGTATGTATATTTGCGTGTGTGGACGTATGTATATACATGTGTATGGGGGGGGTTGGGCCATTTCTTTCGTCTGTTTCCTTGCGCTACCTCGCAAACGCAGGAGACAGCGACAAAGTATAATAAAAAAAAATAAAGTTTGTTGAGTATTCCTGGTAAATTATATGGGAGGGTTTTGATTGAGAGGGTGAAGGCATGTACAGAGCATCAGATTGGGGAAGAGCAGAGTGGTTTGAGAAGTGGTAGAGATGTGTGGATCAGGTGTTTGCTTTGAAAAATGTATGTGAGAAGTACTTAGATAACCAAATGGATTTGTATGTAGCATTTATGGATCTGGAGAAGGCATATGATGGAGTTGATAGAGATGTTCTGTGGAAGGTATTAAGAATATATGGTGTGGGAGGTAAGTTGTTAGAAGCAGTGAAAAGTTTTTATCAAGGATGTAAGGCATGTGTACGTGTAGGAAGAGAGGAAAGTGATTGGTTCTCAGTGAATGTTGGTTTGCGGCAGGGGTGCGTGATGCCTGCATGGTTGTTTAATTTGTTTATGGATGGAGTTGTTAGGGAGGTGAATGCAAGATTTTTGGAAAGAGGGGCAAGTATGCAGTCTGTTGTGGATGAGAGGGCTTGGGAAGTGAGTCAGTCGTTGTTCGCTGATGATACAGCGCTGGTGGTTGATTCGTGTGAGAAACTGCAGAAGCTGGTGACTGAGTTTGGTAAAGTGTGTGAAAGAAGAAAGCTGAGAGTAAATGTGAATAAGAGCAAGGTTGTTAGGTACACTAGGGTTGAGGGGCAAGTCAATGGGAGGTAAGTTTGAATGGAGAAAAACTGAAGGAAGTAAAGTGTTTTAGATATCTGGGAGTGGATTTGGCATTGGATGGAACCATGGAAGTGGAAGTGAATCTTAGGGTGGGGGAGGGGGCGAAAGTTCTGGGAGCGTTGAAGAATGTGTGGGAGTCGAGAAAATTATCTCGGAAAGCAAAAATGGGTATGTTTGAAGGAATAGTGGTTCCAACTATGTTATATGGTTGTGAGGTGTGGGCTATGGATAGAGTTGTGCAGAGGAGGATGGATGTGCTGGAAATGAGATGTTTGAGGACAATATGTGGTGTGAGATGGTTTGATCAAGTAAGTAATTATAGGGTAAGAGAGATGTGTGGTAATAAAAAGTGTGTGGTTGAGAGAGCAGAAGAGGGTGTTTTGAAATGGTTTGGTTACATAGAGAGAATGAATGAGGAAAGATTGAGAAAGAGGATATATGTGTCAGAGGTGGAGGGAACGAGGAGAAGTGGGAGACCAAACTGGAGGTGAAAGGATGGAGTGAAAAAGATTTTGAGTGATCGGTGCCTGAACATGCAGGAGGGTGAAAGGCGTGCAAGGAATAGAGCGAATTGGAACAATGTGGTATACCAGGGTCGACTTGCTGTCACTGGATTGAAATAGGGCATGTGAAGCGTCTGGGGTAAACCATGGAAAGTTCTTTGGGGCCTGGATGTGGAAAGGGAGCTGTGGTTTCGGTGCATTGTACATGACAGCTAGAGACTGAGTGTGAATGAATGTGGTTTTTATTCTCTTTTCCTAGCACTACCTCACACACATGCGGGGTGAGGGGGTTGTCATTTCATGTGTGGCGGGGTGGTGACGGGAATGAATAAGGGCAGACTATGAATTATGTATATGTGTATATATGTATATGTCTGTGTGTGTATATATATATGTATACGTTGAAATGTATAATTATGTATATTTGCGTGTGTGGACGTGTATGTATATACATGTGTATGTACATGGGTTGGGCCATTCTTTCGTCTGTTTCCTTGCGCTGCCTCACTAATGCGTGAGACAGCGACAAAGTATAATATATATAAATAAATGAAATGTATAGGTATGTATATGTGTGTGTGTGGACGTGTATGTATATATATGTGTATGTGGGTGGGTTGGGCCATTCTTTCATCTGTTTCCTTGCGCTACCTCGCCAACGCGGGAGACAGGGACAAAGTATAATAAAAAGTTAATAATCTGTCAGTTTCTTTGATGCCCATTTCCTTTGCAAATCCCCTCAAGGGGGTAGCCAAAGCAAAATAGTCTCCATTACTGATGAACTCCAGTGCTGCTTCTTAGCTTTTTAGTGCCTCACCCTCTGTAGGCCATTGGGAGAGGGCAACTCTAGCATAGTATTTCCTAACATTTGGACTGACTATTTCTCGCTAATGTTCTAAATGCAAAAAAGGACAATGTGGCAGTTGAGGGTATAATTCAGGGTACCCAACATTATCTATAAGAATGTTGAACAGCTTGTTCATTTAAGTGCTGAAAAGGGACTGATAATGATTGGGACTACCTGTTTTAAAAAGAGGGACTTGCATGAGTATATGTGGGTCAGTAAGAAAGATAGTTAGCAGATATTTTTATTTGATATACTGACTGATATGTGTTCAAAAGAGAGACTTGGATGTGAATGTGCTGGGGAGGTGGACTTGTGGGATGTCTGATCAGTACTTGGGGGATACAAGTGTGAAGATTTGAAAAGGTTTTCAGAAAAGAGGAAAGGATATGAGTGAGTAGAGAGTGGTGAAAGTAATTAAGCTTGGAAGAGAGATTTTTGTGAAGAAATGCTTGAAGAAATTGAGGATAGAATGATACTGAAAGCTGTTAGAGTCAATGAGGAGTATTTATCAAAAGAGTGAGGCAAATGAAGGTAGGTAGAGAAGAGTGTAAATGGTTCCAGGTGGAGGTGTGTCTGTGGCAGGGCTTTGTGATGTCACCCTGGCTGTTTAATGTTTATGGTTGGGGTGGTGAGAGCTAAATGCAAGGGTTCTGGAGAGGAGGGCAGGTATGTATTGTGTAGGGGGTGAGGGGTTCTGGGAAGTGAGTTGTAGTTGTTTGTTGATGATACAGCACTGATGACATTCAAGTGAGAAACTGCAGAAGTTGGTATTAGTTTGGAAGTGTGTGTGGAAGGAGGAAGTTGAGTGCAAATGTTAAAGAAAATAAGGTTATTAGGTTTAGCAGTGCAAAAAGATAGGTTAGTTGGGGGTGAATTTGAATGGAAAAAAGATTGAAGGAAGTGGGGTATTTTAGATACCTGAAAATGGACATGGAAGCAGAGCCAAGTTGTTGGGTGAGTGGGGATGAAGGAGCATTTAAGAATGTGTGGAAAGAGAGCTCACTATCTGGGGGAGCTAAAATGGATATGTTTGAAGGTATAGTAGATAGTGCATGGAATGGGCTGTTGATGGGGAGGAGGGGGGAAATGTTAGAAATGACATGTTTAAGGAGGGTTAATCAAGTAAATTATAAAAGGGTAAGAGAGAGGTGTAGTGTGTCTGTGGCAGGAATGTGTGATGTATGGTGTGCATGTATGGTTGAGAGAGCTGAAGAGGGTTTGCTGAAATGGTGTGGACTAATGGAGAGAATGAGTGAGGAAAGGTTGAAAAGAAGATACACGTGTCATGGGATCAAGGAGAAGAGGGAGACCAAATTGAAGACAAAGGGATGGAGTGAAAAAGTTTTCTGAGTCCTCATGGTCTGAGCTTGCAAGAGGGTGAAAGGGGTGAGCAGGATAGAGGGAATTGGAGTGATGTGGTGTACAGGGGCAATGTGCTGTCATTGGACTAAGTTGATGGGGAGGGGGGTATAATGGTTTGGGAATGTTTGGTTGGAAATTTATAGGGTAGTGTGAAGGCAAAAGCAAAGGAGAGTGAAGCACTTCTGATGAAGGAGGAGCTGTAGGATATGTTAAAGAGTATGAGTAAGTGAGTTCAAGACAGATGTGGGTTAGCATGAAAGCAGATCATAAGAGGGGTGTGATTGTTAGTATTTATGCACCAGGCTGTGAAAGGAAGTGAAGATTTTTTTTTTTTTTTTTTGGGGGGGGGGGGGGGGTAGCAAGAGCCAGGTGAATGCTTTTGCAGTTTTCATGCTAGGGATTGAATCTTGATTCTTGGGGATCTGAGTGCAGGAATGGATGATGTGTCAGTTTGGGTATAACTGGGGAATAGCTTGAAGTTTGTGCTGAAAAAGCATTGGTGACTGACAACATTTAGAAAATGGAGCATTTATGGAGTACTTATGGGTGAATGGTTTTAGGTGCCACTGGGCATTATTGCATTGTGTGCTAATGAACAGGCATGCAAAAGAGAGGTGCAAATGATGAAAGGGGCAGCAGGTGGCACATCTATTTTAAATGAGGCAATTGTAAAAGATTTTGGTTGGTTTTTGAAAGAGGAAATTATGAGTTAAAAAAAAGCAAGAGGAGTGGCATTGTACTGTATATGCATTCTGCCAATTCTGAGGTGTTTTACTCTTGGTCATAAAAATGTTTGATAGTCTGATTAACAAATCAACAGCATTGTCACTCCCTTTCTTGAGAATAAGAATCTTCCAATGGAACAAACCCTATCAGCTCAGTTCTTTCCAAACCAAAACATCCAGTTCTCGTCATCAAATATAGTACCACCCTCTTTTCTTCTCATCTTACATTCATATGCATTTACACACCACAGCCTGAGATTTCAAGAGAAGTCTTATTGGATTATGTTTGGCTTGAAATTGAAGTAGTGTACAGTAACATAACACTTAAAGTTGACATTCAGTGTATATGTTTTGATAGCCAGCAATGATTCTTCATTGTTTTAGTTATGCTAAGAGAATTTTTATAGAATTATGTTTTTTCAATTTGATGTCATTTTCTTGTTTTTTCAGTTTGAATTTCAGAAGATGAATCAGCTTAGTTAAGGATATAATTCTGATTTTTCCAGGTTCGTCCAGAGATCCACCACTTGTTCCGCAGTCCAGACCCAAGGCCGTCCAGTGTAATGTCTACTACCTTTACCATTTTGTGTGTCTTGCCCTTGATTCTACTGCTTATTATGGTGAGTATACCATTGTATACATATACACAAACAGACTGCCAAGTTGCTTTGATCTCATAAAAAGCACATGCCCCAGTTAAAGTTTCACTATATGTGCTGAAGGAATGTACCAAAATACTTGGTAGGATACTTGAAATACTGTCCCATATGTCACTGGATTAGGGTTTAGTACCAGGGGAATAAAAGAGTCAGTGCTGTACCTGTCTTAAGGAAATATGATTGGGAAACTTTACTGAAGTAAAAACCAGTCTGTTATGGGTGTCATCTCCAAAACTTTGGAAGAGATAATGAAAAAGCAAGTTGATGAGTACTTCCAAAAGTAAACCTATTCATCTGAGAACAAGCATATGTAGGTCAGAGAGGGCATGCATAACAAGTCTTTTAGACTTGAGTGAGAGAGATCACTGTTTTAGACAATAGAGATGGATGAATGGATGGTGTGCAGCATTTGACACACATTATTTTAAAGAATATTAAACTACTCACCTTTTGAAGGTCCAATTTCAGATATTTTGTCGCATATTCATGTACACAAGTAGTACTTTTGGATTTAGATCCATGTTTAGTGACTTTCACTTCAAGTATTCTCTGTCATTTTAATGTGGCTCCATTATTTCTGTCAGCATTTCTTATCTTTTTGTTAAATTTTTTTGATATATCTTAGGTTGTTGTGTATCTTAGTTTTTCCATTATATTTATTCTAAGTGTCCATTGTTTTCTATATCTTATCCTTCTCAAGTTATTGTATTTCTTTTGTGTAACAAATTTTTGTAATAATTTTTTAATATAATGGTAGAAACTAGTGCATTTGTTTATTCATTGCTGTTTTTATGAACTTTATTTCTATTTGTGTTTATCAAAATAGTTGCTTTGTTCCTTCTTATCATGTCAAAGTATGAATTGTCTTTGATACTTACATGTATTATTTCATTCATAGTCTTAATTTCTGCTTTATGGTTTTGTACACTTTGACAATGTTATTTTTTCATTAATGTTTACCATAGTTATTGGTAGGCAGCCACCAACCAGGGAGTTATATTACATTTACTACTTGCCTGGGTATCGGGAATATTTGTGACAGCTGCATAGTGAGCCAGCACTTGAGTGGTTGTCAAGTTGTACTTCTCTGACTAGGGTAGCTTTTTTTTTTTCCCCCCACATGCGCTGCCAGCATTTTGCCCACAAACACAATACCTCCTTGTCCCACATGATAGTATATACCACCTTTACTAAATTTATATTTATCTTTTCTTTCAGTGGGCAAAACTTGGCGTGAACCTATCCAGCTTCCCATTAACGCTGACTGCCATTGTGTTCCACGTTGGCCTTGGAGGTGTGTAAGAATTTTGAATGATAATTGGTATGGGGTTGCTTGGCATTATTTCAATTGGTTCTTTTAAGTGCTCAAATTATTCTTTTGTTTTGTAAAACAGTTTTTAATTATGATACAATGGTACAGTAAGTTTTTAAAGTTAGTATGCTAACACCTTTTTGTTGTACAGGTTTTTTTCTTCTTTTTCACCAGTCTGTACCACTTTCTATGCACTGTATACATACCATACTACATACCTCCCAAGTACCCTTCTGTACTGCAGTCTTAAACTGTTCTCATTAAATCAATAGCATACCAAGATTACCCAGACCTTTTTATCTTTTCAAGTTCTGGTAGGTACAGTTCACCCTATCATTCCAATTTACCCAATCATATCCCTCTCATCTTTTCATTCATGTTTCTACTCGGTACCATCAACAATATAAGATCATCCTGCATATTACTCATTATCTTCAAAACTCCAACCTGCCACTTTGTCAGACCATACTTAATGCATTCTGCCTCTCATATTCATTTTCCCAGAAACAAATCATACATGATTGTGTCTGCCACCATGTCTTCCCTGTGTCTGTTCCATTTGCATTTATGAACATTTTTTGATCATGATACATCCTTGCCAGAGATGACTTTCTTCATGGTGTAACTAGTTGTTGGTAGAGTCAGTCAACACCATGCCCTTCTTGGATTTCAGTTTCTCAAAGAGGAAACAGGAGGAGGAGTCAAGTGAGGAGTGCTTATCCTCCTCCAAGGCTTAGATTTGGGTGTCTGATGTGTGTGGATGTAACCAAGGTGAAAAGAAAGGAGAGATAGGTAGTATGTTTGAGAAAAGAAACCAGGACGTTCTGACTCTGAGTGAAACAGAGCTCAAGGGTAAAGGAGAAGAATGGTTTGGAAACGTCTTGGGAGTAAAGTCAGGGGTTGGTGAAAGGAGTTAGTTGTGTTAGAGATTGTTGTAGGTAAAACTGAAAGTGGATGAAGAGAGAGATCGGTGACTATTGTTGCTTTTGCCCCTGGTCATGAGAAGAAAGACCTTGGGGGCAAGTGTTTTGGGAACAGCTGAATGAGTGTTCCGGCAGTCTTGGTGCACGAGAGCGGGTTTTAGTGGTGGGTGGTTTAAATGCGGAGGTGAGTAATGTGGCAGTTTAGGGTATAATTGGCGTACATGGGTATTCACTGTTGTGAACGGATATGTTAGAGATCTTGTGGATTTGTGTGCTGAAAAAAAGACTGGTGATTGGGATACCTGGTTTAAAAAGAGAGATATACACAAAGAGAGACTTTTGGATGTTAATGTGCTGAGAGGTGCAACTGGAGGGATGTCTGATCATTATCTTGTGGAGGCTAAGGTGAAGATTTGTATGGGTTTTCAGAAAAGAAGAGTGAATGTTAGGGTGAAGAGGGTGGTGAGAGTAAGTGAGCTTGGGAAAGAGACTTGTGTGAGGAAGTACCAGGAGAGACTGAGTACAGAATGGAAAAAGGTGAGAACAATGGAAGTAAGGGGAGTGGGGGAGGAATGGGATGTATTTAGGGAATCAGTGATGGATTGCACAAAAGATGCTTGTGGCATGAGAAGAGTGGGAGGTGGGTTGATTAGAAAGGGTAGTGAGTGGTGGGATGAAGAAGTAAGAGTATTAGTGAAAGAGAAGAGAGAGGCATTTGGACGATTTTTGCAGGGAAAAAATGCAATTGAGTGGGAGATGTATAAGAGAAAGAGACAGGAGGTCAAGAGAAAGGTGCAAGAGGTGAAAAAAAGGGCAAATGAGAGTTGGGGTGAGAGAGTATCATTAAATTTTAGGGAGAATAAAAAGATGTTCTGGAAGGAGGTAAATAAAGTGCGTAAGACAAGGGAGCAAATGGGAACTTCAGTGAAGGGCGCAAATGGGGAGGTGATAACAAGTAGTGGTGATGTGAGAAGGAGATGGAGTGAGTATTTTGAAGGTTTGTTGAATGTGTTTGATGATAGAGTGGCAGATATAGGGTGTTTTGGTCGAGGTGGTGTGCAAAGTGAGAGGGTTAGGGAAAATTATTTGGTAAACAGAGAAGAGGTAGTAAAAGCTTTGCGGAAGATGAAAGCCGGCAAGGCAGCAGGTTTGGATGGTACTGCAGTGGAATTTATTAAAAAAGGGGGTGACTGTATTGTTGACTGGTTGGTAAGGTTATTCAGTGTATGTATGACTCATGGTGAGGTGCCTGAGGATTGGCAGAATGCGTGCATAGTGCCATTGCACAAAGGCAAAGGGGATAAGAGTGAGTGCTCAAATTACAGAAGTATAAGTTTGTTGAGTATTCCTGGTAAATTATATGGGAGGGTATTGATTGAGAGGGTGAAGGCATGTACAGAGCATCAGATTGGGGAAGAGCAGTGTGGTTTCAGAAGTGGTAGAGGATGTGTGGTTCAGGTGTTTGCTTTGAAGAATGTATGTGAGAAATACTTAGAAAAGCAAATGGATTTGTATGTAGCACTTATGGACCTGGAGAAGGCATATGATAGAGTTGATAGAGATGCTCTGTGGAAGGTATTAAGAATATATGGTGTGGGAGGCAAGTTGTTAGAAGCAGTGAAAAGTTTTTATCGAGGATGTAAGGCATGTGTACGTGTAGGAAGAGAGGAAAGTGATTGGTTCTCAGTGAATGTAGGTTTGCGGCAGGGGTGTGTGATGTCTCCATGGTTGTTTAATTTGTTTATGGATGGGGTTGTTAGGGAGGTGAATGCAAGAGTTTTGGAAAGAGGGGCAAGTATGAAGTCTGTTGGGGATAAGAGAGCTTGGGAAGTGAGTCAGTTGTTGTTCGCTGATGATACAGCGCTGGTGGCTGATTCATGTGAGAAACTGCAGAAGCTGGTGACTGAGTTTGGTAAAGTGTGTGAAAGAAGAAAGTTAAGAGTAAATGTAAATAAGAGCAAGGTTATTAGGTACAGTAGGGTTGAGGGTCAAGTCAATTGGGAGGTGAGTTTGAATGGAGAAAAGCTGGAGGAAGTGAAGTGTTTTAGATATCTGGGAGTGGATCTGGCAGCGGATGGAACCATGGAAGTGGAAGTGGATCATAGGGTGGGGGAGGGGGCGAAAATTCTGGGAGCCTTGAAGAATGTGTGGAAGTCGAGAACAGTATCTCGGAAAGCAAAAATGGGTATGTTTGAAGGAATAGTGGTTCCAACAATGTTGTATGGTTGCGAGGCGTGGGCTATGGATAGAGTTGTGCGCAGGAGGATGGATGTGCTGGAAATGAGATGTTTGAGGACAATGTGTGGTGTGAGGTGGTTTGATCGAGTAAGTAACGTAAGGGTAAGAGAGATGTGTGGAAATAAAAAGAGCTTGGTTGAGAGAGCAGAAGAGGGTGTTTTGAAATGGTTTGGGCACATGGAGAGAATGAGTGAGGAAAGATTGACCAAGAGGATATATGTGTCGGAGGTGGAGGGAACGAGGAGAAGAGGGAGACCAAATTGGAGGTGGAAAGATGGAGTGAAGAAGATTTTGTGTGATCGGGGCCTGAACATGCAGGAGGGTGAAAGGAGGGCAAGGAATAGAGTAAATTGGAGCGATGTGGTATACCGGGGTTGACGTGCTGTCAGTGGATTGAATCAAGGCATGTGAAGCGTCTGGGGTAAACCATGGAAAGATGTGTAGGTATGTGTAGTTGCGTGTGTGGACGTATGTATATACATGTGTATGGGGGTGGGTTGGGCCATTTCTTTTCGTCTGTTTCCTTGCGCTACCTCGCAGACGCGGGAGACAGCGACAAAACAAAAAAAAAAAAATACACAGGTATACATATGTGAGTAGAAGAGATGGTCAAAGGGCATTATTAGATTACATGTTGATTGATAGGCATGTAAAAGAGAGACTTCTGGGTGTTAATGTGCTGAGAGGGGCAGTTGGTGGAATGTCCGATCACTATCTTGTGGAGGTGAAGGTGGAGATTTGTAGACGTTTCAAAAAAGAAGAGGAGGAGAATGTCGGGGAGAAAAAAGGGGTGAGGGTAAATGAGCTCAGAAGGGATCATTGTGTGAGGAAGCACCAGGAGAGATTGAGTGTAAAATGGCAAAAGATGAGAGCTAATGACTCTATGGATGTGATGTATTTAGGGAAGCACTGATGTCGTGTGCAAGAGATGCATGTGGCATGAGAAAGGTGGGAGTTGGGCAGGTAAGAAAGGGTAGTGAGTGGTGGGATGAAGAAGTAAAGTTGTTAGTCATAGAGAAAAAGAATGCTTTTGAATGATACTTGCAAGGAAGGTGTGCAAATGACTGGGAGATATATAAGAGAAAGCTGCAGGTCAAGAGGAAGGTGCAAGGGTTAAAAAGAGGGCAAATGAGAGTTGGGGTGAGAGAATATCATTAGATTTTAGGGAGAATTAAAAGATGTTTTGGAAGGAGGTAAGTAACGTATGTAAGACGAGAACAAAAGGTAACATCAATTAAGGGGGAAAGGGAGGGAAGTGATAACAGGTAGTGATGAAGTGAGGAGGAGATGGAGTGAGTATTTTGAAGGTTTGTTGAATGTGTTTGATGATAGAGTGGCAGATGTAGGGTGTTTTGGTCTGGGTGGTGTGCAAAGTAAGAAAGTCAGGTGGAGTGGTTTGGTGAAAGCCTTGTAGAAGATAAAATCCGACAAGGTGACGTGTTTGGATGGTATTGCAGTTGAATTTAAGAAAGAAGGTGACTTGTTTGGTTGGTTGGTAAGTATATTCATTGTATGTATGCATCATGGTGAAGTGCCTGAGGATTGGCAGAATGCATGTATAGTGCCATTATACAAAGGCAAAGGGGATAAAGGTGAGTGTTCAAACTACAGAAGCGTTAGTTTGTTGAGTATTCCTGGAAAATTGTATGGGAGGGTAATGATTGAGAAGTTGAAGGTATGTGCTGGTCATCACATTCGGGAGAAGCTTTGTGGTTTCAGAAGTGGTAGAGTATGTGTGGATCAAGTGTTTGCTTTGAAGAATGTGTAGAAATACTTAGAAAACGGATAGATTTGTATGTAGCGTTTATGGATCTGGAGAAGGCTTATGACAGGGTGGATAGATATGCTTTGTGGAAGGTCTTGAGAATATAGGTGTGGGAAGTAAGCTGCTTGAAGCAGTGATAAGTTTTCATCATGGGTGTAAGGCATGTGTACAAGTAGGAAGAGAGGAGAGTGATTCGTTCCCATTGAAGGTCAGTCTGCAGCAGGGGTGTTTGATGTCACCATTTTTGTCTAGTTTGTTTATGGATGCTGTTGTTAGGGTGATAAATGCAAGAATTTTGGAGAGAGGGACAAGTATGCAGTGTGGTGGGATAAGAGGGCCTGGGAAGTGAATCAGTTGTTGTTTGCCGATGATACAGCACTACTGGCTGATTCAAGTGAGAAACTGCAGAAATTGGTGACTGAGTTTGGAAAAGAGTAAATGTGAATTGAGAGTAAATGTGAATGTGAGCAAGGTTATTAGATTCAGCAGGGTTGAGGACCAAGTTAGTTAAAATGTAAGTCTGAATGGAGAAAAATTGGAGGAAGTGAAGTGTTTTGATATCTCCCACTTCTCGTTCGCTCCACCTCTGATGCATATATCCTCTTTGTCAGTCTTTCCTCATTCATTCTCTCCATGTGACCGAACCATGTCAATACACCCTCTTCTGCTCTCTCAACCACACTTTTTATTACCACTCATCTCTCTTACCCTTTCATTACTTAATCAATCGAACCACCTCGCTCCACATATTGTCCTCAAACATTTCATTTCCAACACATCCACCCTTCTTTGTACAGCCCATGTCTTGCTACCATATAACATTGTTAGAACCACTATTCCTCCAAATTTACCCATTTTTGCTCTTGAATGACGTTCTCGCCTTCCACTTATTCTTCAACGCTCCCAGAACCTTAGCCTCGTCCCCCACCCTGTGACTCACGTCCACTTTCATGGTTCCATCTGCTGCTAAGCCCACTCCCAGACATCTAAAACACTTCATTTCCTCCAGTTTTTCTCCATTCAGACTTACCTCCCAATTAACTTGTCTCTCAACCATACTGAACCTAATAACCTTGCTCTTATTCACATTTACTCTCAACTTTCTCCTTTCACACACTTAACCAAACTTGGCTACCAACTTCTGCAGTTTCTCACCAAAATCAGCCACCAGCGCTGTATCATCAGTGAACAACTACTGACTCACTTCCCAAGCCTTCTCATCCCCAACAGACTGCTTACTTGCCCCTCTCCAAAACTCTTGCATTCACCTCCCTAACCACCCCATTCATAAACAAATCAACCATTGGGACTTCATGCACCCCTGCCGCTAACCGACATTCATTGGGAACCAATCACTCTCCTCTCTCCTCACTTGTACACATGCCTTACATCTTGGTAAAACCTTTTCACTGCTGCTAGCAACTTACCTTTCAAACCATATACTCTTAAAGCCTTCCACAAAGCATTTCTATCAATCCTATCATATGCTTTTTCTAGATCCATAAATACTACATACAAATCCATCTGTTTTTCCAAGTATTTCTCATACATTTTTCAAAGCAAACACCTGATCCAGACATCCTCTACCACTTCTGAAACCACACTGCTCTTCCCCAATCTGATGCTCTGTACATGCCTTTACCCTCTCAATCAATACCCTCCCATATATATATGGGAGGGTTTGCTTTGAAGAATGTATGTGAGAAATATTTAGAAAAGCAAATGGATTTGTATGTAGCATTTATGGATCTGGAGAAGGCATATGATGGAGTTCATAGAGATGCTCTGTGGGAGGTATTAAGAATATATGGTGTGGGGGCAAGTTGTTAGAAGCAGTGAAAAGTTTTTATCGAGGATGTAAGGCTTCTGTACGTGTAGGACAAGAGGAAAGTGATTGGTTCTCAGTGAATGTTGGTTTGCGGCAGGGGTGTGTGATGTCTCCATGGTTGTTTAATTTGTTTATGTACGGGGTTGTTAGGGAGGTGAATGCAAGAGTTTTGGAAAGAGGGGCAAGTATGCAGTCTGTTGTGGATGAGAGAGCTTGGAAAGTGAGTTAGTTGTTGTTTGCTGATGATACAGCGCTGGTGGCTGATTCATGTGAGAAACTGCAGAAGCTGGTGACTGAGTTTGGTAAAGTGTATGAAAGAAGAAAGCTGAGAGTAAATGTGGATAAGAGCAAGGTAATTAGGTACAGTAGGGTTGAGGGACAAGTCAGTTGGGAGGTAAGTTTGAATGGAGAAAAACTGGAGGAAGTGAAGTGTTTTAGATATCTGGGAGTTGATCTGGCAGCAGATGGAACCATGGAATGGGAAGTGAATCATAGGATGGGGAGGGGGCGAAAGTTCTGGGAGTGTTGAAAAATGTGTGGAAGTCGAGAACATTATCTCGGAAAACAAAAATGGGTATGTTTGAAAGAATAGTGGTTCCAACAATGTTATATGGTTGCGAGGTGTGGGCTGTAGATAGAGTTGTGCAGAGGAGGGTGGATGTGCTGGAAATGAGATGTTTGAGGACAATATGTGGTGTGAGGTTGTTTGATCGAGTAAGTAATAATAGGGTAAGAGAGATGTATGGTAATAAAAAGAGTGGTTGAGAGAGCAGAAGAGGGTGTTTTGAAATGGTTTGGTCACATGGAGAGAATGAGTGAGGAAAGATTGACCAAGAGGATATATGTGTCAGAGGTGGAGGGAATGAGGAGAAGTGGGAGACCAAATTGGAGGTGGAAAGATGGAGTGAAAGAGATTTTGAGTGACTGGGGCCTGAACGTACTGGAGGGTGAAAGGTGTGCAAGTGGTATACCGGGGTCGATGTGCTGTCAATGGATTGAACCAGGACGTGAGTAGCATCTGGGGTAAACCATGGAAACTTCTGTGGGGCCTGGATGTGGAAAAGGAGCTGTGCTTTCGGTGCATTATACATGACAGCTAGAGACTGAGTGTGAACAAATGTGGCCTTTGCTGTCTTTTCCTAGCGCTACCTCGCACACATGAGGGGGGAGGGGGATGGTATTTCATGTGTGGCGGGGTGGCGATGGGAATGATTAAAGGCAGACTATGAATTATGTTTTTTTTTTTTTTTTTTTTATTATACTTTGTCGCTGTCTCCCGCGTTTGCGAGGTAGCGCAAGGAAACAGACGAAAGAAATGGCCCAACCCCCCCCCATACACATGTATATACATACGTCCACACACACAAATATACATACCTACACAGCTTTCCATGGTTTACCCCAGACGCTTCACATGCCTTGATTCAATCCACTGACAGCACGTCAACCCCGGTATACCACATCGCTCCAATTCACTCTATTCCTTGCCCTCCTTTCACCCTCCTGCATGTTCAGGCCCCGATCACACAAAATCTTTTTCACTCCATCTTTCCACCTCCAATTTGGTCTCCCTCTTCTCCTTGTTCCCTCCACCTCCGACACATATATCCTCTTGGTCAATCTTTCGTCACTCATCCTCTCCATGTGCCCAAACCACTTCAAAACACCCTCTTCTGTTTTCTCAACTACGCTCTTTTTATTTCCACACATCTCTCTTACCCTTACGTTACTCACTCGATCAAACCACCTCACACCACACATTGTCCTCAAGCATCTCATTTCCAGCACATCCATCCTCCTGTGCACAACTCTATCCATAGCCCACGCCTCGCAACCATACAACATTGTTGGAACCACTATTCCACATTTTTGCTTTGCGAGATAATGTTCTCGACTTCCACACATTCTTCAAGGCCCCCAGAATTTTCGCCCCCTCCCCCACCCTATGATCCACTTCCGCTTCCATGGTTCCATCCGCTGCCAGATCCACTCCCAGATATCTAAAACACTTCACTTCCTCCAGTTTTTCTCCATTCAAACTCTCCTCCCAATTGACTTGACCCTCAACCCTACTGTACCTAATAACCTTGCTCTTGTTCACATTTACTCTTAACTTTCTTCTTCCACACACTTTACCAAACTCAGTCACCAGCTTCTGCAGTTTCTCACATGAATCAGCCACCAGCGCTGTATCATCAGCGAACAACAACTGACTCACTTCCCATGCTCTCTCATCCCCAACAGACTTCATACTTGCCCCTCTTTCCAAAACTCTTGCATTTACCTCCCTAACAACCCCATCCATAAACAAATTAAACAACCATGGAGACATCACACACCCCTGCCGCAAACTGAGAACCAATCACTTTCCTCTCTTCCTACACGTACACATGCCTTACATCCTCGATAAAAACTTTTCACTGCTTCTAACAACTTTCCTCCCACACCATATATTCTTAATACCTTCCACAGAGCATCTCTATCAACTCGTATCATATGCCTTCTCCAGATCCATAAATGCTACATACAAATCCATTTGCTTTTCTAAGTATTTCTCACATACATTCTTCAAAGCAAACACCTGATCCACACATCCTCTACCACTTCTGAAACCACACTGCTCTTCCCCAATCTGATGCTCTGTACATGCCTTCACCCTCTCAATCAATACCCTCCCATATAATTTACCAGGAATACTCAACAAACTTATACCTCTGTAATTTGAGCACTCACTCTTATCCCCTTTGCCTTTGTACAATGGCACTATGCACGCATTCCGCCAATCCTCAGGCACCTCACCATGAGTCATACATACATTAAATAACCTTACCAACCAGTCAACAATACAGTCACCCCCTTTTTTAATAAATTCCACTGCAATACCATCCAAACCTGCTGCCTTGCCGGCTTTCATCTTCCGCAAAGCTTTCACTACCTCTTCTCTGTTTACCAAATCATTTTCCCTAACCCTCTCACTTTGCACACCACCTCGACCAAAACACCCTATATCTGCCACTCTATCATCAAACACATTCAACAAACCTTCAAAATACTCACTCCATCTCCTTCTCACATCACCACTACTTGTTATCACCTCCCCATTTGCGCCCTTCACTGAAGTTCCCATTTGCTCCCTTGTCTTATGCACTTTATTTACCTCCTTCCAGAACATCTTTTTATTCTCCCTAAGATTTAATGATACTCTCTCACCCCAACTCTCATTTGCCCTGTTTTTCACCTCTTGCACCTTTCTCTTTACCTCCTGTCTCTTTCTTTTATACATCTCCCACTCAATTGCATTTTTTCCCTGCAAAAATCGTCCAAATGCCTCTCTCTTCTCTTTCACTAATACTCTTACTTCTTCATCCCACCACTCACTACCCTTTCTAATCAACCCACCTGCCAGTCTTCTCATGCCACAAGCATCTTTTGCGCAATCCATCACTGATTCCCTAAATACATCCCATTCCTCCCCCACTCCCCTTACTTCCATTGTTCTCACCTTTTTCCATTCTGTACTCAGTCTCTCCTGGTACTTCCTCACACAGGTCTCCTTCTCAAGCTCACTTACTCTCACCATCCTCTTCACCCCAACATTCACTCTTCTTTTCTGAAAACCCATACAAATCTTCACTTTAGCCTCCACAAGATAATGATCAGACATCCCTCCAGTTGCACCTCTCAGCACATTAACATCCAAAAGTCTCTCTTTCGCACGCCTGTCAATTAACACGTAATCCAATAACGCTCTCTGGCCATCTCTCCTACTTACATAAGTATACTTATGTATATCTCGCTTTTTAAACCAGGTATTCCCAATCATCAGTCCTTTTTCAGCACATAAATCTACAAGCTCTTCACCATTTCCATTTACAACACTGAACACCCCATGTATACCAATTATTCCCTCAACTGCCACATTACTCACCTTTGCATTCAAATCACCCATCACTATAACCCGGTCTCTTGCATCAAAACCACTAACACACTCATTCAGCTGCTCCCAAAACACTTGCCTCTCTTGATCTTTCTTCTCATGCCCAGGTGCATATGCACCAATAATCACCCACCTCTCTCCATCAACTTTCAGTTTTACCCATATTAATCGAGAATTTACTTTCTTACACTCTATCACATACTCCCACAACTCCTGTTTCAGGAGTATTGCTACTCCTTCCCTTGCTCTTGTCCTCTCACTAACCCCTGACTTTACTCCCCAGACATTCCCAAACCACTCTTCCCCTTTACCCTTGAGCTTCGTTTCACTCAGAGCCAAAACATCCAGGTTCCTTTCCTCAAACATACTACCTATCTCTCCTTTTTTCACATCTTGGTTACATCCACACACATTTAGGCATCCCACTCTGAGCCTTCGAGGAGGATGAATTATGTACATGTGTATATATGTATATGTCTGTGTGTGTATATGTATACGTTGAGATGTATAGGTATGTATATTTGCGTGTGTGGACGTGTATTATATACATGTGTATGGGGGTGGGTTGGGCCATTTCTTTCGTCTGTTTCCTTGCGCTACCTCGCAAACGCGGGAGACAGCGGCAAAGCAAAATAACTTTCCATGGTTTACCCCAGACGCTTCACATGCCCTGATTCAATCCACTAACAGCTCGTCAACCCCGGTATCCCACATCGATCCAATTCACTCTATTCCTTGCCCTCCTTTCACCCTCCTGCATGTTCAGGCCCCGATCACACAAAATCTTTTTCATTCCATCTTTCCACCTCCACTTCTCCTCGTTCCCTCCACCTCCGACACATATATCCTCTTGGTCAATCTTTCCTCCCTCATTCTCTCCATGTGCCCAAACCATTTCAAAACACCCTCCTCTGCTCTCTCAACCACGCTCTTTTTATTTCCACACATCTCTCTTAGCCTTACATTACTTACTCGATCAAACCACCTCACACCACACATTGTCCTAAAACATCTCATTTCCAGCACATCCACCCTCCTGCGCACAACTCTATCCATAGCCCACGCCTCGCAACCATACAACATTGTTGGAACCACTATTCCTTCAAACATACCCATTTTTGCTTTCCGAGATAATGTTCTCGACTTCCACACATTCTTCAAGGCTCCCAGGATTTTCGCCCCCTCCCCCACCCTATGATTCACCTCCGCTTCCATGGTTCCATCTGCTGCCAGATCCACTCCCAGATATCTAAAGCACTTTACTTCCTCCAGTTTATATATATATATATATATATATATATATATATATATATATATCCTTCTTCTGTTTCCCATTTTAGAAAGTTAAAAAAAATACAAGGAGGGGAGGATTTCTGGCCCCCTGCTCCCGTCCCCTCTAGTCGCTTTCTACGACACGCGAGGAATGCGTGGGAAGTATTCTTTCACCCCTATCCCCAGGGATAATATACATATATATATATATATATATACACATACACACACACATGCACACATACACACACACACACATACATATATATACATGTGAAAAATGTAAGAAACAATTTAGAAAACTGAAACTTCTAGCTTGAAATGAAATGAAAAAATGAATGTCACATAATGGTTCAACCTCTGGCTATGGAAAAAGGAAATGTTTAATTTATTTTCACAAACGTCAATAGTAGTTCTCATCAATTTAACCACTGTATCAATAAGCTTCAATGTCTAAGCTACATTTTTTCAATTTCACTATTTTCTTGTCAAAGCACCATGTATGAAAACTATCACTCCAGTAACACAACTATAAACATTTACTTCCCCTTTAAAAAAATGTTCAGATACCTGTAATTACATGATGTCCTATTGTTATGTTTATGAATGGTTATATAATTCAGCTGGATCACATACAATAATAGTAGTAGTAGTAGTAGTAATAGTAGTATTAGATATTATTGTAACAGCAGTAGATACCTTCAGTGATCAGAATAAATAAGTGAAATTAACATAAGAATAAGATAATAAATCAATTAAATCCTTCTTCGCGGCCAAATCCACAACAGATTATATAGAACAGCGCGACAATGTGTGGCCCTATTGCCTGACGTGTGGCCATACTACCTGACGTGTGGCCATACTGCCTGACGTGTGGCCATACTGCCTGATACCTGATACCATACTGATAAATGTGATAACTCGACTTTTTCAGTGTGAATGAAAATGAGTCAATCTGACCAGAATCAAATGACTCATAACTTGACTCATAACTGTGGTCTCAGCTTAAAGGTTAAGAAAAAACTAAAGAAAAAGATGAAAAATATCTAAACTTGTGAAACGAACATCGAATGTCCAACAAACTTACGTAATACTTAGCAGAACTGGAAATGTAGCCTCTCATACCTGCTGATTTATTAAGCCTCGTCTAAAGCGTGGTAAAGATCTTTTACTGTCCAATCTGGAGTTTAATTTAGAGCTTAGAGCTCTTGTAATGTCTTCTTCTCTGCTTTATACTCTCCATATCAATTCACTGATATGAACAGGAAAGCAGGTTCCATTTGCCGCGCGTTGTCGTGTACGTGTAGGAAGAGAGGAAAGTGATTGGTTCTCAGTGAATGTAGGTTTGCGGCAGGGGTGTGTGATGTCTCCATGGTTGTTTAATTTGTTTATGGATGGAGTTGTTAGGGAGGTGAATGCAAGAGTTTTGGAAAGAGGGGCAAGTATGAAGTCTGTTGGGGATGAGAGAGCTTGGGAAGTGAGTCAGTTGTTGTTCGCTGATGATACAGCGCTGGTGGCTGATTCATGTGAGAAACTGCAGAAGCTGGTGACTGAGTTTGGTAAAGTGTGTGAAAGAAGAAAGTTAAGAGTAAATGTGAATAAGAGCAAGGTTATTAGGTACAGTAGGGTTGAGGGTCAAGTCAATTGGGAGGTGAGTTTGAATGGAGAAAAACTGGAGGAAGTGAAGTGTTTTAGATATCTGGGAGTGGATCTGGCAGCGGATGGAAACATGGAAGCGGAAGTGGATCATAGGGTGGGGGAGGGGGGCGAAAATTCTGGGAGCCTTGAAGAATGTGTGGAAGTCGAGAACATTATCTCGGAAAGCAAAAATGGGTATGTTTGAAGGAATAGTGGTTCCAACAATGTTGTATGGTTGCGAGGCGTGGACTATGGATAGAGTTGTGCGCAGGAGGATGGATGTGCTGGAAATGAGATGTTTGAGGACAATGTGTGGTGTGAGGTGGTTTGATCGAGTAAGTAACGTAAGGGTAAGAGAGATGTGTGGAAATAAAAAGAGCGTGGTTGAGAGAGCAGAAGAGGGTGTTTTGAAATGGTTTGGTCACATGGAGAGAATGAGTGAGGAAAGATTGACCAAGAGGATATATGTGTCGGAGGTGGAGGGAACGAGGAGAAGAGGGAGACCAAATTGGAGGTGGAAAGATGGAGTGAAAAAGATTTTGTGTGATCGGGGCCTGAACATGCAGGAGGGTGAAAGGAGGGCAAGGAATAGAGTGAATTGGATCGATGTGGTATACCGGGGTTGACGTGCTGTCAGTGGATTGAGTCAAGGCATGTGAAGCGTCTGGGGTAAACCATGGAAAGCTGTGTAGTTATGTATATTTGCGTGTGTGGACGTATGTATATACATGTGTATGGGGGTGGGTTGGGCCATTTCTTTCGTCTGTTTCCTTGCGCTACCTCGCAAATGCGTTTTTTTTTTTTTTTAATTTTCCAAAAGAAGGAACAGAGAAGAGGGCCAGGTGAGGATATTCCCTCAAAGGCCCAGTCCTCTGTTCTTAACGCTACCTCGCTATCGCGGGAAATAGCGAATAGTATGAAAAAAGAAAAAATATATATATATATATATATATATATATATATATATATATATATATCTATCACGCGGGGAGTGCTCATCCTCCTCGAAGGCTCAGACTGGGGTGTCTAAATGTGTGTGGATGTAACCAAGATGTGAATAAAGGAGAGAGGTAGTATGTTTGAGGAAAGGAACCTGGATGTTTTGGCTCTGAGTGAAACGAAGCTCAAGGGTAAAAGTGTTTTGGGAGCAACTGAATGAGTGTGTTAGTGGTTTTGATGCACGAGACCGGGTTATAGTGATGGGTGAATTGAATGCAAAGGTGAGTAATGTGGCAGTTGAGGGAGTAATTGGTATACATGGGGTGTTCAGTGTAGTAAATGGAAATGGTGAAGAGCTTGTAGATTTATGTGCTGAAAAAGGACTGGTGATTGGGAGTACCTGGTTTAAAAAGAGAGATATACATAAGCATACGTATGTAAGTAGGAGAGATGGCCAAAGAGCATTATTGGATTACGTGTTAATTGACAGGCGCTCGAAAGAGAGACTTTTGGATGTTAATGTGCTGAGAGGTGCAACTGGAGGGATGTCTGATCATTATCTTGTGGAGGCTAAGGTGAAGATTTGTATGGGTTTTCAGAAAGAAGAGCGAATGTTAGGGTGAAGAGGGTGGTGAGAGTAAGTGAGCTTGGGAAGGAGACTTGTGTGAGGAAGTACCAGGAGAGACTGAGTACAGAATGGAAAAAGGTGAGAACAATGGAAGTAAGGGGAGTGGGGGAGGAATGGGATGTATTTAGGGAAGCTGTGATGGATTGCGCAAAAGATGCTTGTGGCATGAGAAGAGTGGGAGGTGGGTTGATTAGAAAGGGTAGTGAGTTGTGGGATGAACAAGTAAGATTATTAGTGAAAGAGAAGAGAGAGGCATTTGGACGATTTTTGCAGGGAAAAGATGCAATTGAGTGGGAGATATATAAAAGAAAGAGACAGGAGGTCAAGAGAAAGGTGCAAGAGGTGAAAAAAAGGGCAAATGAGAGTTGGGGTGAGAGAGTATCATTAAATCTTAGGGTGAATAAAAAGATGTTCTGGAAGGAGGTAAATAAAGTGCGTAAGACAAGGGAGCAAATGGGAACTTCAGTGAAGGGCGCAAATGGGGAGGTGATAACAAGTAGTGGTGATGTGAGAAGGAGATGGAGTGAGTATTTTGAAGGTTTGTTGAATGTGTTTGATGATAGAGTGGCAGATATAGGGTGTTTTGGTCGAGGTGGTGTGCAAAGTGAGAGGGTTAGGGAAAATTATTTGGTAAACAGAGAAGAGGTAGTAAAAGCTTTGCAGAAGATGAAAGCCGGCAAGGCAGCAGGTTTGGATGGTATTGCAGTGGAATTTATTAAAAAAGGGGGTGACTGTATTGTTGACTGGTTGGTAAGGTTATTTAATGTATGTATGACTCATGGTGAGGTGCCTGAGGATTGGCGGAATGCGTGCATAGTGCCATTGTACAAAGGCAAAGGGGATAAGAGTGAGTGCTCAAATTACAGAGGTATAAGTTTGTTGAGTATTCCTGGTAAATTATATGGGAGGGTATTGATTGAGAGGGTGAAGGCATGTACAGAGCATCAGATTGGGGAAGAGCAGTGTGGTTTCAGAAGTGGTAGAGGATGTGTGGATCAGGTGTTTGCTTTGAAGAATGTATGTGAGAAATACTTAGAAAAGCAAATGGATTTGTATGTAGCATTTATGGATCTGGAGAAGGCATATGATAGAGTTGATAGAGATGCTCTGTGGAAGGTATTAAGAATATATGGTGTGGGAGGAAAGTTGTTAGAAGCAGTGAAAAGTTTTTATCGAGGATGTAAGGCATGTGTACGTGTAGGAAGAGAGGAAAGTGATTGGTTCTCAGTGAATGTAGGTTTGCGGCAGGGGTGTGTGATGTCTCCATGGTTGTTTAATTTGTTTATGGATGGGGTTGTTAGGGAGGTAAATGCAAGAGTTTTGGAAAGAGGGGCAAGTATGAAGTCTGTTGGGGATGAGAGAGCTTGGGAAGTGAGTCAGTTGTTGTTCACTGATGATACAGCGCTGGTGGCTGATTCATGTGAGAAACTGCAGAAGCTGGTGACTGAGTTTGGTAAAGTGTGTGGAAGAAGAAAGTAAAGAGTAAATGTGAATAAGAGTAAGGTTATTAGGTACAGTAGGGTTGAGGGTCAAGTCAATTGGGAGGTGAGTTTGAATGGAGAAAAACTGGAGGAAGTGAAGTGTTTTAGATATCTGGGAGTGGATCTGGCAGCGGATGGAACCATGGAAGTGGAAGTGGATCATAGGGTGGGGGAGGGGGCGAAAATTCTTGGGGCCTTGAAGAATGTGTGGAAGTCGAGAACATTATCTCGGAAAGCAAAAATGGGTATGTTTGAAGGAATAGTGGTTCCAACAATGTTGTATGGTTGCGAGGCGTGGGCTATGGATAGAGTTGTGCGCAGGAGGATGGATGTGCTGGAAATGAGATGTTTGAGGACAATGTGTGGTGCGAGGTGGTTTGATCGAGTGAGTAACGTAAGGGTAAGAGAGATGTGTGGAAATAAAAAGAGCGTTGTTGAGAGAGCAGAAGAGGATGTTTTGAAGTGGTTTGGGCACATGGAGAGGATGAGTGAGGAAAGATTGACCAAGAGGATATATGTGTCGGAGGTGGAGGGAACAAGGAGAAGAGGGAGACCAAATTGGAGGTGGAAAGATGGAGTGAAAAAGATTTTGTGTGATCGGGGCCTGAACATGCAGGAGGGTGAAAGGAGGGCAAGGAATAGAGTGAATTGGAGCGATGTGGTATACCGGGTTTGACGTGCTGTCAGTGGATTGAATCAAGGCATGTGAAGCGTCTGGGATAAACCATGGAAAGCTGTGTAGATATGTATATTTGCGTGTGTGGACGTATGTATATACATGTGTATGGGGGGGGTTGGGCCATTTCTTTCGTCTGTTTCCTTGCGCTACCTCGCAAACGCGGGAGACAGCGACAAAGTATAATAATAATAATAATAATAATAATAAAAAATATTATATTTTTTTTTTTATTATACTTTGTCGCTGTCTCCCGCGTTTGCGAGGTAGCGCAAGGAAACAGACGAAAGAAATGGCCCAACCCCCCCCATACACATGTATATACATACGTCCACACACGCAAATATACATATCTACACAGCTTTCCATGGTTTATCCCAGACGCTTCACATGCCTTGATTCAATCCACTGACAGCACGTCAACCCCGGTATACCACATCGCTCCAATTCACTCTATTCCTTGCCCTCCTTTCACCCTCCTGCATGTTCAGGCCCCGATCACACAAAATCTTTTTCACTCCATCTTTCCACCTCCAATTTGGTCTCCCTCTTCTCCTCGTTCCCTCCACCTCCGACACATATATCCTCTTGGTCAATCTTTCCTCACTCATTCTCTCCATGTGCCCAAACCACTTCAAAACACCCTCTTCTGCTCTCTCAACCACGCTCTTTTTATTTCCACACATCTCTCTTACCCTTACGTTACTCACTCGATCAAACCACCTCACACCACACATTGTCCTCAAACATCTCATTTCCAGCACATCCATCCTCCTGCGCACAACTCTATCCATAGCCCACGCCTCACAACCATACAACATTGTTGGAACCACTATTCCTTCAAACATACCCATTTTTGCTTTCCGAGATAATGTTCTCGACTTCCACACATTCTTCAAGGCCCCCAGGACAGGGTTGTAAGGGATGTGAATGCGAGGGTTTTATGGCAAGGTTGGGTCTGTTTATATTATATACAGGGAGTGCATTGCATTGGACTTGAATTAGATGTGGATGACTTGACTCTGGTGGCATACTTGAGAGTAAAACTTTAGAAGCAGGTGACAGAGTATGGCAGGGTGTTGAAAGGAGGAAATTGAGAGCTTTTATAAACAAAAGGTTAAAAGGTGCAGCAGGGGGAGGGGACAGGATTGTTTGAGTGTTAAGTTTGAATGGGTAAGGCTTGGAGGAAGTGGAGTGCTGCTATGGGTATTTGAGAGCAGACATGGCAGTGGATGGAGGAAGTGGAGTGCTGTGGATGTTTGAGAGTGGGCATGGAAGTGGATGGGACTATGGGTGTTGAAATGATTAATTATATGATGGAAGAGGGACCTTTGATCCTGGGTGGAAGGAGAGACCATTGTCTGATAGGGCTGAGGTGGATATGTTTGTTGGCATATTAATCTTGACTGTGTGTACGTATGAGAGTCCTGGTTCATTAAATTAATGAATAGAGGAGGCTGGACATGTTGGAAATAAGAATGTTTAGGCCTGCATGTGGTGTGAGGCATGTTCATCATGTAAGGAGTGTCAGTGTAATAGAGAGGTATGGTAGTAAGTGCAGTCTGATTGAAAGAGCTGAGCAGCATGTGATGAGATGCTTTAGATATTGTGAAAGGATGATCAAGAATTGAATGAGAGTATCTGCATGTCTGAAGTGCAAGGAGATACAGGGAAATGAAGACCTAGAAGATGCAAAGATGGAGTGAAGAAACTTTTTGAAGTAGTATGGACTGAACAACCAGGAGTGTGAGGTATTTATGTGATAGAATTAATTGGATTGGTGTCATATACAGGGAATGATGTGCCTTCATTAGGTTGAACTAGGGCATATGCAGTGGTCAGGGTACATCATAGAACAGCCCATGGGACTTGAATGTGAATTTTAGGATCTAGTTCCAGTGCGTTATATTAATGAGGATTTTTTTTTTTTTTTTTTTTTTTTTTTTTTTTTTTTTTTTTTTGTCGCTGTCTCCCGCGTTTGCGAGGTAGCACAAGGAAACAGATGAAAGAAATGGCCCAACCCACCCCCATACACATGTATATACATACGTCCCCACACGCAAATGCACATACCTACACAGCTTTCCATGGTTTACCCCAGACGCTTCACATGCCCTGATTCAATCCACTGACAGCACGTCAACCCCGGTATACCACATCGCTCCAATTCACTCTATTCCTTGCCCTCCTTTCACCCTCCTGCATGTTCAGGCCCCGATCACACAAAATCTTTTTCACTCCATCTTTCCACCTCCAATTTGGTCTCCCTCTTCTCCTCGTTCCCTCCACCTCCGACACATATATTCTCTTGGTCAATCTTTCCTCACTCATTCTCTCCATGTGCCCAAACCATTTCAAAACACCCTCTTCTGCTCTCTCAACCACGCTCTTTTTATTTCCACACCTCTCTCTTACCCTTACGTTACTTACTCGATCAAACCACCTCACACCACACATTGTCCTCAAACATCTCATTTCCAGCACATCCATCCTCCTGCGCACAACTCTATCCATAGCCCACGCCTCGCAACCATACAACAATGTTGGAACCACTATTCCTTCAAACATACCCATTTTTGCTTTCCGAGATAATGTTCTCGACTTCCACACACTCTTCAAGGCTCCCAGAATTTTCGCCCCCTCCCCCACCCTATGATCCACTTCCGCTTCCATGGTTCCATCCGCTGCCAGATCCACTCCCAGATATCTAAAACACTTCACTTCCTCCAGTTTTTCTCCATTCAAACTCACCTCCCAATTGACTTGACCCTCAACCCTACTGTACCTAATAACCTTGCTCTTATTCACATTTACTCTTAACTTTCTTCTTTCACACACTTTACCAAACTCAGTCACCAGCTTCTGCAGTTTCTCACATGAATCAGCCACCAGCGCTGTATCATCAGTGAACAACAACTGACTCACTTCCCAAGCTGTCTCATCCCCAACAGATATAAGGAAAAAAAATTATGGATTACATAAAGCTAGATGGATAGGTTTAGGATGTGCATGTCAACAACAACAAAAAATTTAGTTTATCAAGCAAGATATGTGGTGGATGCTATATGCTAACCCTGAATATTGGATTATTTTTTTTATGAGAGGAAAAGAGGCAAGATAGGGGAAGGGATAGGTTGAAATGGGCTGGTGTCTGCATTTGGGACAGTGTGTGATAGAAGAGAGTTAAGGGTATATGTGAATTAAAGCTGGTTATCAGGTTTTACAGTGAAAGGAGACAGGTTATTTGAAATGGGAGTCTGATTGGAGAAAAATTCTCAGAAGTGGAGTGTATGAGATGTGCAGGAGTGAATGTGGCAGTGAATGGAACCATGGGAGCTGAAATGAGCTATAGGTTGGATGAGGGGATAAAGGTCTTGGGTGCATTAAGGAATGCATGGAGAGGTCTTTAAGAGTCAAAATGGGTGTGTTTGATGGTATAGAAGACCCACTAGTGCAGTATGAATGTGAGGCATGGGCTTTGGGCAAAAATAGAAAGAATAGAGTGAATTTATTATTGAGTACAGATGTGATAATACTGTTGAAATAAAAAAATGAGTGAATATTTGAAAAATAAAGTGAGTTATCAACATGTTCAAAACACTCTGAAGGAGTGAATATAAGTTTAGAGTAAACATACCCAGGAATAGGTACAGGTGTCAGTATAGAAGAAAATTAATCTTGGAAATAAAGTAAGTGTTATCAGTATAACTATTGATCCATTTGCACCCTGAATGGCAGCTGGCATTCCTATGGTATAACCACACATGCCTCCAGTTTCTATCTCCATGCCTCCAATATTGTCGATACAGCCTTCACACTGAACAGTAAGATATTTCCATTAAATTATTTAACCCCAGCTGACAGTAATTTCTATCCTGCCAAGAAAATTCAAGAATCATTAGCAACTCTGAATAGGGGCTGGTTAATATGCATCTGTTAACTTCCTTACCATGTCTACAGACTGGATGGACAGACATGAGTACCTTTTGATAGTGTAGATGAATATACAGTCTAAGTTAGAATTCTAGAATCAGAATAATATGCATCACTAAATACACTAGCAACAACAGCATAGTCCTGATCAACATGACAGAAACCTGGCTTACTGAGAAAATGAGAGATTAAGGTCCAGTATAAAACAGAGCAGATAGAACCAAACTCAAATAAAGCTGTGTATGTGTATGATAAACTAGAATGAAAGCAGATTGTGAAAATGAGCCACAGTAAATGCAGTGTAGTGAACACTTAGCCATGAATACAGTAAATCTAGTATCAAAAGACTACCAAAAACCTAGCTAAATACCTTGAAAGAAATTATCACAAAAGTTAAAGATATGTAGGAGGGTTGGAGAAACTAGACCCCATTAATTATTTTTATGGGTGATTTTAACGTCCATTCTATTGAATGTTTGGAAAGAGGATTAGACTATTGATGTAAATGCAGATACAAGGGAGGAACCCTAGATCAACAGATAAAAAAGAAGAGTTCTAGTGGAACAGTTATATAGGTCATTGAACATGGTATGACATTGTTTTCAAATATATAAAGCAACTAAGATGGGCCTGTCATATCACAGTATCATTAGATATTGCTACAACATACATTGTGGAAGTAAATGAATTTGAGAGACAGTAACCAAGAGCGATGGTGGAATGACATATCGGACTGGAGAGTGACCAATCAAAGGATTTTAAACAAATTGGAATGAGATATTCAAGAGTAAAATTCTAACAACAAACATGAGAGTGCACTGAGAAAATAAGACAAATAGTCTGTGGGCTTAAAGAAAAAGTGCAAAACAGATAGTACTAAGAGACAGAAAACAGTAAATGAATAGAAGAGCATGGAAAAAGAAAATGTAAGCAGTGAGGAAAGCAAAAATGAAAGATCTGGGTGAGTTGATAAAGAGCACAGCTGCAGAATTGATGAATTCCCAAAAAGAGATCAGAAAATGAATGATTAGAGAGTTATTCTGAACATGGAGAGGAACAAAGAAAGAATAAATCAAACCATCCTTTCCATCTGAGCAATCAGTCATCATATCAACAAAATACCCAGAATGCCAGTAAGCATTTTAACACTATGCTTCGTAGGATGTTGATTAGGAGGCTTGATCACCAGGCCAGAATAAGGGGGGAACTATGTGAATAAAAGATTATATAAGTGGAAGAGAACAAAAGGACATATGTCAGAGAAGCCTTCTCAAAATGGGTTTTCCCCAGATAAGTGCCACAGGGTTCTTGGACTTTACTTGTAGTATGTGAAAAACTTTAAACAAAAGTTATGGATTCTTTCATGAATATGTTTCCAGATGATGCAAAGGTCATGAGGGAAGTGGAAAGCATGGATGAATGCATCACCCTGCAAGGGGACCTTGACAGATTCCAAAGTTGGTCTGATACATGGTTGAAGTTCAGCCCAAGTAAATGTGAAGTAATGATAAAGGGTTGCAATGCAAGAAGGCCTCAAAATTGACATCATCAATTAGGAAAAACGCTTAAGGAATCTGTATGAGAAGGACTTGGAATTTGACATCATCCCTAACTTGTTGCTGTAGTCCTGTTTTTGGAGGATAGGTAAAGTTCAGAATACCATCTGCTTGCTTGCAAATTGGAATATCCTTCTCGTTCATGGATAAGGAAATATTCATCAGACTGTTGGTATCATACATAAGGCCAAAAGTAGAATATGCTTCTCAGGTGTGGTTACTACACCTTAAGCACAAAGAGCTCATATAGAAGGTCCAGAGGAAAGGAACAAAGTTGGCACTAGAATTGAGAGAGATAAGTTAAGGGAAAGGCTAGGGGCTTTAAATTTGCTCACTTTGGAAAAAAGGAGAGTGAGAAGGGACCTAGTCACAACCTTTGAGATCTTGAAATAGACTGATGACAAAGACAGTGAACTGTTCCTAGAGAGATTTAGGGATAGAACAGCCAGAGGATATAATGTGAAATTAGGCAAGAAAATTATTTAACAAAAAGAGTAAGGAAGAACTTTCATTGTATGAGTGGTGGATGAATGGGATAAAATGATTGAAAACATATTTAGTGCAGACAGCATAGAGAAATTTTAGACATATGATTGAGAATATTCAAGAGATGTGACTCCAAGAATGTAAAACTCTCTCCCATACAGCATAGATAAATAATTACACACATGAAGAGAAACAGACAGTCCAAGTATGTAAATATAGGGTGGATGCACGAGGAATTATTATGATTGATTGCAATGTTGAGGCAAGATACATTGCTCTCACTAAACCATGCAAATTTCAAAAGTAAGAATTGTTTCTGTAAGTGTGGAAGTTCATGTTTTACTTTGATGCAAGCAGGCTTAAATGATTTAAGAAGCTAACTGTACCAGTTTCACTGTAGGGAATTGGAGATAGATATGATGATGATTTATTTTTTTTTTTTTTTTATACTTTGTCGCTGTCTCCCGCGTTTGCAAGGTAGCGCAAGGAAACAGACGAAAGAAATGGCCCAACCCCCCCCCCCCCATACACATGTACATACACACGTCCACACACGCAAATATACATACCTACACAGCTTTCCATGGTTTACCCCGGACGCTTCACATGCCTTGATTCAATCCACTGACAGCACGTCAACCCCTGTATACCACATCACTCCAATTCGCTCTATTTCTTGCCCTCCTTTCACCCTCCTGCATGTTCAGGCCCCGATCACACAAAATCCTTTTCACTCCATCTTTCCACCTCCAATTTGGTCTCCCTCTTCTCCTCGTTCCCTCCACCTCCGACACATATATCCTCTTGGTCAATCTTTCCTCACTCATTCTCTCCATGTGCCCAAACCATTTCAAAACACCCTCTTCTGCTCTCTCAACCACGCTCTTTTTATTTCCACACATCTCTCTTACCCTTACGTTACTTACTCGATCAAACCACCTCACACCACACATTGTCCTCAAACATCTCATTTCCAGCACAGCCATCCTCCTGCGCACAACTCTATCCATAGCCCACGCCTCGCAACCATACAACATTGTTGGAACCACTATTCCTTCAAACATACCCATTTTTGCTTTCCGGGATAATGTTCTCGACTTCCACACATTTTTCAAGGCTCCCAAAATTTTCGCCCCCTCCCCCACCCTATGATCCACTTCCGCTTCCATGGTTCCATCCGCTGACAGATCCACTCCCAGATATCTAAAACACTTCACTTCCTCCAGTTTTTCTCCATTCAAACTCACCTCCCAATTGACTTGACCCTCAACCCTACTGTACCTAATAACCTTGCTCTTATTCACATTTACTCTTAACTTTCTTCTTCCACACACTTTACCAAACTCCGTCACCAGCTTCTGCAGTTTCTCACATGAATCCGCCACCAGCGCTGTATCATCAGCGAACAACAACTGACTCACTTCCCAAGCTCTCTCATCCCCAACAGACTTCATACTTGCCCCTCTTTCCAAAACTCTTGCATTTACCTCCCTAACAACCCCATCCATAAACAAATTAAACAACCATGGAGACATCACACACCCCTGCCGCAAACCTACATTCACTGAGAACCAATCACTTTCCTCTCTTCCTACACGTACACATGCCTTACATCCTCGATAAAAACTTTTCACTGCTTCTAACAACTTGCCTCCCACACCATATATTCTTAATACCTTCCACAGAGCATCTCTATCAACTCTATCATATGCCTTCTCCAGATCCATAAATGCTACATACAAATCCATTTGCTTTTCTAAGTATTTCTCACATACATTCTTCAAAGCAAACACCTGATCCACACATCCTCTACCACTTCTGAAACCACACTGCTCTTCCCCAATCTGATGCTCTGTACATGCCTTCACCCTCTCAATCAGTACCCTCCCATATAATTTACCAGAAATACTCAACAAACTTATACCTCTGTAATTTGAGCACTCACTCTTATCCCCTTTGCCTTTGTACAATGGCACTATGCACGCATTCTGCCAATCCTCAGGCACCTCACCATGAGTCATACATACATTAAATAACCTTACCAACCAGTCAACAATACAGTCACCCCCTTTTTTAATAAATTCCACTGCAATACCATCCAAACCTGCTGCCTTGCCGGCTTTCATCTTCCGCAAAGCTTTTACTACCTCTTCTCTGTTTACCCTTTGCCTTTGTACAATGGCACTATGCACGCATTCCGCCAATCCTCAGGCACCTCACCATGAGTCATACATACATTAAATAACCTTACCAACCAGTCAACAATACAGTCACCCCCTTTTTTAATAAATTCCACTGCAATACCATCCAAACCTGCTGCCTTGCCGGCTTTCATCTTCCGCAAAGCTTTTACTACCTCTTCTCTGTTTACCAAATCATTTTCCCTAACCCTCTCACTTTGCACACCACCTCGACCCAAACACCCTATATCTGCCACTCTGTCATCAGACACATTCAACAAACCTTCAAAATACTCATTCCATCTCCTTCTCACATCACCACTACTTGTTATCACCTCCCCATTTACGCCCTTCACTGAAGTTCCCATTTGCTCCCTTGTCTTACGCACCCTATTTACCTCCTTCCAGAACATCTTTTTATTCTCCCTAAAATTTACTGATAGAGTCTCACCCCAACTCTCATTTGCCCTTTTTTTCACCTCTTGCACCTTTCTCTTGACCTCCTGTCTCTTTCTTTTATACTTCTCCCACTCAATTGCATTTTTTCCCTGCAAAAATCGTCCAAATGCCTCTCTCTTCTCTTTCACTAATACTCTTACTTCTTCATCCCACCACTCACTACCCTTTCTAAACAGCCCACCTCCCACTCTTCTCATGCCACAAGCATCTTTTGCGCAATCCATCACTGATTCCCTAAATACATCCCATTCCTCCCCCACTCCCCTTACTTCCATTGTTCTCACCTTTTTCCATTCTGTACACAGTCTCTCCAGATACTTCTTCACACAGGTCTCCTTCCCAAGCTCACTTACTCTCACCACCTTCTTCACCCCAACATTCACTCTTCTTTTCTGAAAACCCATACTAATCTTCACCTTAGCCTCCACAAGATAATGATCAGACATCCCTCCAGTTGCACCTCTCAGCACATTGACATCCAAAAGTCTCTCTTTCGCACGCCTGTCAATTAACACGTAATCCAATAACGCTCTCTGGCCATCTCTCCTACTTACATAAGTATACTTATGTATATCTCGCTTTTTAAACCAGGTATTCCCAATCATCAGTCCTTTTTCAGCACATAAATCTACAAGCTCTTCACCATTTCCATTTACAACACTGAACACCCCATGCATACCAATTATTCCCTCAACTGCCACATTACTCACCTTTGCATTCAAATCACCCATCACTATAACCCGGTCTCATGCATCAAAACCGCTAACATACTCATTTAGCTGCTCCCAAAACACTTGCCTCTCATGATCTTTCTTCTCATGCCCAGGTGCATATGCACCAATAATCACCCACCTCTCTCCATCAACATGATGATGATACATAGATATATTGAAAGAGTGACAGAGCACTGGATATGCATTTTATGTGGTATGTCTTTTATAAGAGTACTTTGGGAAAGGACAACTTCCCTAGCGGTGTTGCCTCCTGTAAAAGCATAAACCATGTTTGTTTTCAGCTAAAAGAGTGAATTTATAAAGTTATCAAGATATAGCCAGATATATATCTGTTCTACAGTCTCCTTGTACTTAAGCTGCTCACTCTCTTCTTTTTCCTTAGGCATCCTTGGACTCTTCTGTTTCTTCTGGTTGCAGCTGGATATGTTCAGTACTTTGCGCTACTTATTCATGGTTGGCGTAGTTACATTCTTCTGTGGAAATTCTATGCTCTCCAACATTGCTGCCAAAAGGAAGGAGTGAGTATCGTGTGTGAAACACATAGTTGAAGTTTTGTTTTCTTCTGTGAATTCTGAACTGGAAACTTTGTATATGTATAGGTATATTATTAGTTTTTCATGGATATGCTGCTATTCTGTTACATTTTAATGTTTCTGTTTGGTATCTAATTTCCTTAAATCCCTTTTGGATGTTAATGTGCTGAGAGATGCAACTGGAGGGATGTCTGATCATTATCTTGTGGAGGCTAAGGTGAAGATTTGTATGGGTTTTCAGAAAGAAGAGCGAATGTTGGGGTGAAGAGGGTGGTGAGAGTAAGTGAGCTTGGGAAGGAGACTTGTGTGAGTAAGTACCAGGAGAGACTGAGTACAGAATGGAAAAAGGTGAGAACAATGGAAGTAAGGGGAGTGGGGGAGGAATGGGATGTATTTAGGGAATCAGTGATGGATTGCGCAAAAGATGCTTGTGGCATGAGAAGAGTGGGAGGTGGGTTGATTAGAAAGGGTAGTGAGTGGTGGGATGAAGAAGTAAGATTATTAGTGAAAGAGAAGAGAGAGGCATTTGGACGATTTTTGCAGGGAAAAAATGCAATTGAGTGGGAGATGTATAAAAGAAAGAGACAGGAGGTCAAGAGAAAGGTGCAAGAGGTGAAAAAGAGGGCAAATGAGAGTTGGAGTGAGAGAGTATCATTAAATTTTAGGGAGAATAAAAAGATGTTCTGGAAGGAGGTAAATAAAGTGCATAAGACAAGAGAGCAAATGGGAACTTCAGTGAAGGGCGCAAATGGGGAGGTGATAACAAGTAGTGGTGATGTGAGAAGGAGATGGAGTGAGTATTTTGAAGGTTTGTTGAATGTGTTTGATGATAGAGTGGCAGATATAGGGTGTTTTGGTCGAGGTGGTGTGCAAAGTGAGAGGGTTAGGGAAAATGATTTGGTAAACAGAGAAGAGGTAGTAAAAGCTTTGCGGAAGATGAAAGCCGGCAAGGCAGCAGGTTTGGATGGTATTGCAGTGGAATTTATTAAAAAAGGGGGTGACTGTAATGTTGACTGGTTGGTAAGGTTATTTAATGTATGTATGACTCATGGTGAGGTGCCTGAGGATTGGCGGAATGCGTTCATAGTGACATTGTACAAAGGCAAAGGGGATAAGAGTGAGTGCTCAAATTACAGAGGTATAAGTTTGTTGAGTATTCCTGGTAAATTATATGGGAGGGTATTGATTGAGAGGGTGAAGGCATGTACAGAGCATCAGATTGGGAAGAGCAGTGTGGTTTCAGAAGTAGTAGAGGATGTGTGGATCAGGTGTTTGCTTTGAAGAATGTATGTGAGAAATACTTTGAAAAGCAAATGGATTTGTATGTAGCATTTATGGATCTGGAGAAGGCATATGATAGAGTTGATAGAGATGCTCTGTGGAAGGTATTAAGAATATATGGTGTGGGAGGCAAGTTGTTGGAAGCAGTGAAAAGTTTTTATCAAGGATGTAAGGCATGTGTACGTGTAGGAAGAGAGGAAAGTGATTGGTTCTCAGTGAATGTAGGTTTGCGGCAGGGGTGTGTGATGTCTCCATGGTTGTTTAATTTGTTTATGGATGGGGTTGTTAGGGAGGTGAATGCAAGAGTTTTGGAAAGAGGGGTAAGTATGAAGTCTGTTGGGGATGAGAGAGCTTGGGAAATGAGTCAGTTGTTGTTCGCTGATGATACAGCGCTGGTGGCTGATTCATGTGAGAAACTGCAGAAGCTGGTGACTGAGTTTGGTAAAGTGTGTGAAAGAAGAAAGTTAAGAGTAAATGTGAATAAGAGCAAGGTTATTAGGTACAGTAGGGTTGAGGGTCAAGTCAATTGGGAGGTAAGTTTGAATGGAGAAAAACTGGAGGAAGTAAAGTGTTTTAGATATCTGGGAGTGGATCCGGGAGCGGATGGAACCATGGAAGTGGAAGTGGATCATAGGGTGGGGGAGGGGGCGAAAATCCTGGGAGCCTTGAAGAATGTGTGGAAGTCGAGAACATTATCTTGGAAAGCAAAAATGGGTATGTTTGAAGGAATAGTGGTTCCAACAATGTTGTATGGTTGCGAGGCGTGGGCTATGGATAGAGTTGTGCGCAGGAGGATGGATGTGCTGGAAATGAGATGTTTGAGGACAATGTGTGGTGTGAGGTGGTTTGATCGAGTAAGTAACGTAAGGGTAAGAGAGATGTGTGGAAATGAAAAGAGCGTGGTTGAGAGAGCAGAAGAGGGTGTTTTGAAGTGGTTTGGGCACATGGAGAGGATGAGTGAGGAAAGATTGACCAAGAGGATATATGTGTCGGAGGTGGAGGGAACGAGGAGAAGAGGGAGACCAAATTGGAGGTGGAAAGATGGAGTGAAAAAGATTTTGTGTGATCGGGGCCTGAACATGCAGGAAGGTGAAAGGCGTGCAAGGAATAGAGTGAATTGGAACAATGTTGTATACCGGGGTCAACGTGCTGTCAATGGATTGAATGAACCAGGGCATGTGAAGCGTCTGGGGTAAACCATGGAAAGTTCTTTGGGGCCTGGATGTGGAAAGGGAGCTGTAGTTTCGGTGCATTATTACATGACAACTAGAGACTGAGTGTGAACGAATGTGGCCTTTGTTGTCTTTTCCGAGCGCTACCTGGCACACTTGAGGGGGGAGGGGATTGTTATTCCATGTGTGGGAAGGTATATATATATATATATATATATATATATATATATATATATAAAGGCAGACAGTATGATTTATATACATGTGTATATATGTATATATCTGTGTGTATATATATGTATACATTGAGATGTATAGGTATGTATATTTGTGTGTGTGGACGTGTATGTATATACGTGTATGTGGGTGGGTTGGGCCATTCTTTTGTCTGCTTCCTTGCGCTACCTTGCTAACGCGGGAGACAGCGACAAAGCAGAATGAAATAAATATATATATATATATATATATATATATCCCTGGGGATAGGAGAGAAAGAATACTTCCCACGTATTCCCTGCGTGTCGTAGAAGGCGACTAAAAGGGGAGGGAGCGGGGGGCTGGAAATCCTCCCCTCACTTTTTTTTTTTAATTTTCCAAAAGAGGGAACAGAGAAGGGGCCCAGGTGAGGATATTCCCTCAAGGGCCCAGTCCTCTGTTCTCAACGCTACCTCGCTAATGCGGGAAATGGCGAATAGTATAAAAGAAAAAAAAAAGATATATATATATATATATATATATATATATATATTTATTTATTTATTTATTTATTATACTTTGTCGCTGTCTCCCGCGTTTGCGAGGTAGCGCAAGGAAACAGACGAAAGAAATGGCCCAACCCCCCCCATACACATGTATATACATACGTCCACACACGCAAATATACATACCTACACAGCTTTCCATGGTTTACCCCAGACGCTTCACATGCCTTGATTCAATCCACTGACAGCACGTCAACCCCGGTATACCACATCGCTCCAATTCACTCTATTCCTTGCCCTCCTTTCACCCTCCTGCATGTTCAGGCCCCGATCACACAAAATCTTTTTCACTCCATCTTTCCACCTCCAATTTGGTCTCCCTCTTCTCCTCGTTCCCTCCACCTCCGACACATATATCCTCTTGGTCAATCTTTCCTCACTCATCCTCTCCATGTGCCCAAACCACTTCAAAACACCCTCTTCTGCTCTCTCAACCACGCTCTTTTTATTTCCACACATCTCTCTTACCCTTACGTTACTCACTCGATCAAACCACCTCACACCACACATTGTCCTCAAACATCTCATTTCCAGCACATCCATCCTCCTGCGCACAACTCTATCCATAGCCCACGCCTCACAACCATACAACATTGTTGGAACCACTATTCCTTCAAACATACCCATTTTTGCTTTCCGAGATAATGTTCTCGACTTCCACACATTCTTCAAGGCCCCCAGAATTTTCGCCCCCTCCCCCACCCTATGATCCACTTCCACTTCCATGGTTCCATCCGCTGCCAGATCCACTCCCAGATATCTAAAACACTTCACTTCCTCCAGTTTTTCTCCATTCAAACTCACCTCCCAATTGACTTGACCCTCAACCCTACTGTACCTAATAACCTTGCTCTTATTCACATTTACTCTTTACTTTCTTCTTCCACACACTTTACCAAACTCAGTCACCAGCTTCTGCAGTTTCTCACATGAATCAGCCACCAGCGCTGTATCATCAGCGAACAACAACTGACTCACTTCCCAAGCTCTCTCATCCCCAACAGACTTCATACTTGCCCCTCTTTCCAAAACTCTTGCATTTACCTCCCTAACAACCCCATCCATAAACAAATTAAACAACCATGGAGACATCACACACCCCTGCCGCAAACCTACATTCACTGAGAACCAATCACTTTCCTCTCTTCCTACACGTACACATGCCTTACATCCTCGATAAGAACTTTTCACTGCTTCTAACAACTTTCCTCCCACACCATATATTCTTAATACCTTCCACAGAGCATCTCTATCAACTCTATCATATGCCTTCTCCAGATCCATAAATGCTACATACAAATCCATTTGCTTTTCTAAGTATTTCTCACATACATTCTTCAAAGCAAACACCTGATCCACACATCCTCTACCACTTCTGAAACCACACTGCTCTTCCCCAATCTGATGCTCTGTACATGCCTTCACCCTCTCAATCAATACCCTCCCATATAATTTACCAGGAATACTCAACAAACTTATACCTCTGTAATTTGAGCACTCACTCTTATCCCCTTTGCCTTTGTACAATGGCACTATGCACGCATTCCGCCAATCCTCATATATATATATATATTTTTTTTCTTTTAAACTATTCGCCATTTCCCGCGTTAGCGAGGTAGCATTAAGAACAGAGGACTGGGCCTTTGAGGGAATACCCTCACCTGGCCCAATTCTCTGTTCCTTCTTTTGGAAAATTAAAAAAAAACGAGAGGGGAGGATTTCCAGCCCCCCGCTCCCTCCCCTTTTAGTCGCCTTCTACGACACGCAGGGAATACGTGGGAAGTATTCTTAATCCCCTATCCCCAGGGATATATATATATATATATATATATATATATATATATATATATATATATATATATATATATATATATATATATATATATATTTGATAAGCTTTATCTGCCACTCTGTCATCAAACATTCAATGAACCTTCAAAATACTCACTCCATCTCCCTCTCACTTCACCACTACTTGTTATTACCTCCCCATTTGTTCTCTTGCCTTCATTTACCTCCTTCCAAAACATCTTTTTATTCTCCATAAGATTTAAGGATACTCTTCCACCCATCTCTCATTTGCCCTTGTTTTCACCTCTTGCACCTTTCTCTTGACCTCTTGCCTCTTTCTTTTATACATCTCCCAGTCATTTGCAATACTTCCCTGCAAAAATCTTCGGAATGCCTCTCTTCTCTTTCACTAACAATCTTACTTATTCATCCCACTAATCTGCCCACCCCCAACCTTTCTCATGCCACAGTCATCTTTTGTGCAAGTTATCACTGCTTCCCTAAATACATCCCATTCCTCTCCCACTCCCCTCATGTCCTTTGCTCTCACCTTTTTCCATTCTGCACTCAATCTCTCCTGGTACTTCCTCTCTCAAGTCTCCTTTCCAATCTCACTTACTCTCACCACTCTCTTCACCCCACCATTCTCTCTTCTTTTCTGAAAGTCTCTACATATCTTCACCTTTGCCTCCACGAGTTAATGATGAGACATCCCTCCAGTTGCCCCTCTCAGCACATTAACATCCGAAAGTCTCTCATGCACTTATCAGTTGAAACATAATCCAATAAGACTCTCTGGCCATCTCTCTTACTTACATATGTATACTTTTGTATAGCTCTCTTTTTAAGCCAGATATTCCCAATCACCTTTATTAAGAAAGGGGGTGACTGTATTGTTGACTGGTTGGTAAGGTTATTTAATGTATGTATGACTCATGGTGAGGTGCCTGAGGATTGGCGGAATGCGTGCATAGTGCCATTGTACAAAGGCAAAGGGGATAAGAGTGAGTGCTCAAATTACAGAGGTATAAGTTTGTTGAGTATTCCTGGTAAATTATATGGGAGGGTATTGATTGAGAGGGTGAAGGCATGTACAGAGCATCAGATTGGGGAAGAGCAGTGCGGTTTCAGAAGTGGTAGAGGATGTGTGGATCAGGTGTTTGCTTTGAAGAATGTATGTGAGAAATACTTAGAAAAGCAAATGGATTTGTATGTAGCATTTATGGATCTGGAGAAGGCATATGATAGAGTTGATAGAGATGCTCTGTGGAAGGTATTAAGAATATATGGTGTGGGAGGCAAGTTGTTAGAAGCAGTGAAAAGTTTTTATCGAGGATGTAAGGCATGTGTACGTGTAGGAAGAGAGGAAAGTGATTGGTTCTCAGTGAATGTAGGTTTGCGGCAGGGGTGTGTGATGTCTCCATGGTTGTTTAATTTGTTTATGGATGGGGTTGTAAGGGAGGTAAATGCAAGAGTCCTGGAAAGAGGGGCAAGTATGAAGTCTGTTGGGGATGAGAGAGCTTGGGAAGTGAGTCAGTTGTTGTTCGCTGATGATACAGCGCTGGTGGCTGATTCATGTGAGAAACTGCAGAAGCTGGTGACTGAGTTTGGTAAAGTGTGTGGAAGAAGAAAGTTGAGAGTAAATGTGAATAAGAGCAAGGTTATTAGGTACAGTAGGGGTGAGGGTCAAGTCAATTGGGAGGTGAGTTTGAATGGAGAAAAACTGGAGGAAGTGAAGTGTTTTAGATATCTGGGAGTGGATCTGTCAGCGGATGGAACCATGGAAGCGGAAGTGGATCATAGGGTGGGGGAGGGGGCGAAAATTTTGGGAGCCTTGAAAAATGTGTGGAAGTCGAGAACATTATCTCGGAAAGCAAAAATGGGTATGTTTGAGGGAATAGTGGTTCCAACAATGTTGTATGGTTGCGAGGCGTGGGCTATGGATAGAGATGTGCGCAGGAGGATGGATGTGCTGGAAATGAGATGTTTGAGGACAATGTGTGGTGTGAGGTGGTTTGATCGAGTAAGTAACGTAAGGGTAAGAGAGAGGTGTGGAAATAAAAAGAGCGTGGTTGAGAGAGCAGAAGAGGGTGTTTTGAAATGGTTTGGGCACATGGAGAGAATGAGTGAGGAGAGATTGACCAAGAGGATATATGTGTCGGAGGTGGAGGGAACGAGGAGAAGAGGGAGACCAAATTGGAGGTGGAAAGATGGAGTGAAAAAGATTTTGTGTGATCGGGGCCTGAACATGCAGGAGGGTGAAAGGAGGGCAAGAAATAGAGTGAATTGGAGTCATGTGGTATACAGGGGTTGACGTGCTGTCAGTGGATTGAAGCAAGGCATGTGAAGCGTCTGGGGTAAACCATGGAAAGCTGTGTAGGTATGTATATTTGCGTGTGTGGACGTGTGTATGTACATGTGTATGGGGGGGGGGGTTGGGCCATTTCTTTCGTCTGTTTCCTTGCGCTACCTCGCAAACGCGGGAGACAGCGACAAAGTATAAAAAAAAAAAAAAAAAAAAAAAAAATTCCCAATCACCAGTACTTTTTCAACACACAAATCTACAAGCTCTTCACCATATCCATTTACAACACTGAACACCTCAAGTACACCAATTATATCCTCAAGTGCCACAACTGCATTCAAATCACCCATCACTATAACCCAGTCTCGTGCATCAAAGCTGCTAACACACTCACTCAGCTGCTCCCAAAACACTTGCCTATCATGATCTTTCTTCTGATGACCAGGTGCATAGGCACCAATGATCACCCATCTCTCTCCATCCACTTTCAGTTTTACCCATATCCATCTAGAGTTTACTTTCTTACACTCTATCATGTACTCCCACAACTCTTGTTTCAGGAGTAGTGCTACTCCTTCCTTTGCTCTTGTCCCCTAACCGACCCCTGACTTTACTCCCAAAACATTCCCAAACCACTCTTCCCCTTTATCCTTGAGCTTCATTTCACTCAGAGCCAAAGCATCCAGATTCCTTTCCTCAAATGTACTATCTATATCTCCTTTTTTCTCATCCACACACATTTAGGCTCCCAAATCTGAGCCTTTGAGGATTATGAGCTTTTCCTGCATGACTTTGCCTTCTGTTTCCCCTTTTAGAAAGTTTAAATACAAGGAGGGGAGGGTTTCTAGCCCCCTGCTCCTGTCCCCTTTAGTCGCCTTATACAACACGTGGGGAATGTGTGGGAAGTATTCTTTCTCCCCTATCCCCAGGGATAATAAACGCCCATACACGCACATATGCATACACTTGGACAGATATATACGTATATATATTATTTTTTTTTTCATACTATTCGCCATTTCCCGCGATAGCGAGGTAGCGTTAAGAACAGAGGACTGGGCCTTTGGGGGAATATCCTCACCTGGCCCTCTTCTCTGTTCCTTCTTTTGGAAAATTAAAAAAAAAAAAACGAGAGGGGAGGATTTCCAGCCCCCCGCTCCCTTCCCTTTTAGTCGCCTTCTATGACATGCAGGGAATACGTGGGAAGTATTCTTTCTCCCCTATCCACAGGGATATATATATATATATATATATATATATATATATATATATATATATATATATATTTTTTTTTTTTTTTTTTTTTTTTTTTTTTTTTTTTTTTTTTTCCGCTGTCTCCCGCGTTTGCGAGGTAGCGCAAGGAAACAGACAAAAGAAATGGCCCAACCCACCCCATACACATGTATATACATACACGTCCTGACACGCAAATATACATACCTACACAGCTTTCCATGGTTTACCCCAGACGCTTCACATGCCCTGATTCAATCCACTGACAGCACATCAACCCGGGTATACCACATCGATCCAATTCACTCTCTTCCTTGCCCGCCTTTCACCCTCCTGCATGTTCAGGCCCCAATCACTCAAAATCTGTTTCACTCCATCTTTCCACCTCCAATTTGGTCTCCCACTTCTCGTTCCCTCCACCTCCGACACATATATCCTCTTGGTCAATCTTTCCTCACTCATTCTCTCCATGTGCCCAAACCATTTCAAAACACCCTTTTCTGCTCTCTCAACCATGCTCTTTTTATTTCCACACATCTCTCTTACCCTTACATTACTTACTCGATCAAACCACCTCACACCACACATTGTCCTCAAACATCTCATTTCCAGCACATCCACCCTCCTGTGCACAACTCTATCCATAGCCCACGCCTCGCAACCATACAACATCGTTGGAACCACTATTTCTTCAAACATACCCATTTTTGCTTTACAAGATAATGTTCTCAACTTCCACACATTCTTCAAGGCTCCCAGGATTTTCGCCCCCTCCCCCACCCTATGATTCACTTCCGCTTCCATGGTTCCATCCGCTGCCAGATCCACTCCCAGATATCTAAAACACTTTACTTCCTCCAGTTTTTCTCCATTCAGACTTACCTCCCAATTGACTTGACCCTCAACCCTACTGTACCTAATAACCTTGCTCTTATTTACATTTACTCTTAACTTTCTTCTTTCACACACTTTACCAAACTCAGTCACCAGCTTCTGCAGTTTCTCACATGAATCAGCCACCAGCGCTGTATCATCAGCGAACAACAACTGACTCACTTACCAAGCTCTCCCATCCCCAACAGACTTCATTCTTGCCCCTCTTTCCAAAACTCTTGCATTCACCTCCCTAACAACCCCATCCATAAACAAATTAAACAACCATGGAGACATCACACACCCCTGCCGCAAACCTACATTCACTGAGAACCAATCACTTTCCTCTCTTCCTACACGTACACATGCCTTACATCCTCGATAAAAACTTTTCACTGCTTCTAACAACTTGCCTCCCACACCATATATTCTTAATACCTTCCACAGAGCATCTCTATCAACTCTATCATATGCCTTCTCCAGATCCATAAATGCTACATACAAATCCAAATGCATATACAAATGCAATTGAGTGGGAGATGTATAAAAGAAAGAGACAGGAGGTCAAGAGAAAGGTGCAAGAGTGAATTGGATCGATGTGGTATACCGGGGTTGACGTGCTGTCAGTGGATTGAATCAGGGCATGTGAAGCGTCTGGGGTAAACCATGGAAAGCTGTGTAGTTATGTATATTTGCGTGTGTGGACGTATATATATACATGTGTATGGGGGTGGGTTTGGCCTTTTCTTTCGTCTGTTTCCTTGCGCTACCTCGCAAACGCGGGAGACAGCGACAAAGCAAAAAAAAAAATAAATAAATAAAAAATAAATATATACATGTACATATTCATACTTGCTTGCCTTCATCTATTCCTGGTGCTGCCCCACCCCACAGGATACAGCACCACCACCCCTACTTCAATGAGGTAGTGCCAGGAAAACAGACAAAAAAGGCCACATTTGTTCTCTCTCAGTCTCTAACTGTCATGTGTAAAGCACTGAAACCACAGCTCCCTATCTACATCCAGGTCCTGCAGACCCTTCCATGGTTTACCCCTGATGTTTAACATGCTCTGCCTCATTCCATTGACAGCACATTGATCTTAGTATACCACATCGTTCCAGTTCACTCTGTTCTTTGCACACCTTTCACCCTCTTTTTCATTCCATGCTTCAGCCTCCAATTTGGTCTCCCGCTTCTTGTTCTCTCCACCTCTAACACATATATCCTCTTTGTCAATCTTTCCTCACTCATTCTTTCCATATCTCCAGACCATTTCAACACACCCTCTTCTGCTCTCTCAACCACACTCTTTTTATTACCACACATCTCTCTTACCCTTTCATTACTTGCATGATCAAACCACCTCACACCACTTACTGTCCTCAGACATTTCATTTCCAACACATCCACCCTCCTCCATACAACCTGTCTATATCCCATACTTTGCAACTACTATTTCTTCAAACATACCCATTTTTGCTCTCTATGATAACATTCTTGCCTTCCACACATTCTTCATCACTCTCAGAAGCCTTGCCCCCTCCACCACCTTGTGACTCTCACTTCAGTTCACTTCCTCCAGTTTTTCTCCATTCAAACTTGCATTCCAGTTAATGTGACCCCACTGAATCTAATAACCTTGTTCTTATTCTCATTTACTCTCAACTTTATTCTTGCACACACTTTTCCAAACTCATCACCAACTTCTGCAGTTTCTCACTCAAATCAGCCGCTAGAGCTGTATTGTCAGTGAACAACAACTGACTCACTTCCCAGGCCTTCTCATCCCAACAGACTGCATACTCGCCCCTCTCTCCAAAACTCTATCACTTGCCTTCCTAACCACCCCATTCATTAACAGATTATATAGGGGTTTGAAAAAAAGATCAAATAGAAAATGTATATGAATGAAGATACTGTTGCCAAGTTACTCCCGGTAGTACTTACTAGATATTATTATTTGATGATGTTCAAGTGAGATTACCATGGGGGCCCACATCCATGGTTTAAATAAAACCCATTAATTAAGACAAATTACCCAGCTAGGGTAATGACTGCCGAGTATACTTTGACTACTCACTTTCCTGTGGGCTAACGAAAAGCCTATGATCTTACAGTTTATACCTAAATGAAATGAGTCTACATAACATGACAGTGACGTGTCTCTGTGCAGTCACTGGGATATCTTAACATCTAGTGCTACTCGCAGTATCAGCAGTAATGTTGCATGCATTCTAACACAACTGCTTTAATATCTAAGGCTACTCACAGTATCAGAAATAATGTGGCATGCATCGTAACACAAATGCTAACAGTAACTAAACTCCTAATTCACAATTGCAAGGGACTTCTTGTTCTCTGGTGCTAGCATTTCATTTCATGGATCAATTTGTAACATGTTCTTAGCTGGATCTTGAGTCATGGACGCTTGTCCTCCACATCAGGTCAGTCTGTGTTCGTGCTTCATGCAATGGCTAGGTCAAGCACACCACAAGCACGAACTTAAGACTCTTCCCATGTGGGATCCTGAGTGGTGCCCTATAGATGCTCGACCTAAACACCTGCTCAACCCAATCAGGCTTCACCCACCCAGGCTGCCCTGTTGGAATTGAAATCATTGTCTCTTGTAGACACATTATTGGCTCATTACCCTCACAGGAGGCGACCCTTGCACGCTTTATAAAAACACTTTTATGACAAATTAGGGTGCTTGCTTATGGGAATTTCCTGTTGGTCATTGAATGCTATACCATCTGGGCTGGATAACTGTCTCCAAGGAGATAGGGTACTCAATTATTATCTGACACTTATTGACTGAGTCTAGTCTGTGTACTGCGTGACTCCGAATCACGTTGGGTTGCCAAGGCAATTATTTCGGTTTCCCTGATTAATTACTTCACTATATCACTTTCCCATTTTAGAAAGTTAATACAAGGAGGGGAGGATTTCTGGCCCCCCGCTCCCGTCCCCTCTAGTTGCTTTCTACGACACGCAAGGAATACGTGGGAAGTATTCTTTCACCCCTATCCCCAGGGATAATATACATATATATATACATATACACATACACACACATGAGATGTTTGAGGACAATGTGTGGTGTGAGGTGGTTTGATCGAGTGAGTAACGTAAGGGTAAGAGAGATGTGTGGAAATAAAAAGAGCGTGGTTGAGAGAGCAGAAGAGGGTGTTTTGAAGTGGTTTGGGCACATGGAGAGGATGAGTGAAGAAAGATTGACCAAGAGGATATATGTGTCGGAGGTGGAGGGAACAAGGAGAAGAGGGAGACCAAATTGGAGGTGGAAAGATGGAGTGAAAAAGATTTTGTGTGATCGGGACCTGAACATGCAGGAGGGTGAAAGGAGGGCAAGGAATAGAGTGAATTGGAGCGATGTGGTATACCGGGGTTGACGTGCTGTCAGTGGATTGAATCAAGGCATGTGAAGCGTCTGGGGTAAACCATGGAAAGCTGTGTAGGTATGTATATTTGCGTGTGTGGACGTATGTATATACATGTGTATGGGGGGGGGTTGGGCCATTTCTTTCGTCTGTTTCCTTGTGTTACCTCGCAAACGCGGGAGACAGCGACAAAGTATAATAAAAAAAAAATATATATATCACTTTATCACTTTTTCACACTCAATTCATATTCATGGTATTATTTGAAGCTGTGTCACTGTATGTTCATATTTGAGCACTGTAAATAGTAAACTTTTGCAGTTGGCTTAATCCTATATGGGAACTGCTGTGGATGAGGACATATCCCTTTTGAGTTTAACAATTTAATCAGTGATTAACTTGTAGCCATACTCATTGTACATGACAGGGGTTATTTTACGTGCTAATTCCATACATTATTCATACAATATGGTAATGTGTTCCTTACCAGCTAAACAATGTTACAAAAGTACCCATAATTGGCATCCCCTCCCCCCTGCCCACACACATGCACACACACTCAGGAGGGATGTCACTGTGGGTTTGGGGGTTTCAGCCTCCAGCACGTGGCTACGTAGGGTTGCTTCAGTTAGTAGCCTTCCCCCATGTAGTGGCTCTAGTGACATTGTATACTGTATGCCAACTTGCAAATCATAATATTCCCAGTGTATCAAATAACAACTATACGTTAGTAATACTAAACTATCATATAGTTTAGACATATAACAACAGATATTGTATACTGTATGCTAACTTGCAAATCATGATATTCCCAGTGTATCAAATAACAACTATATGTTAGTAATACTAAACTATCATATAGTTTAGACATACAACAACACTGGATACCATCTGGTTCCTTGGCCCATCTATGTTTGTTCTCTCAGAAAAAGACATGGCCATGCAATAACTTTATGCACGCAATCAGATCTCTCCTAGTCCAACGTGTCTACCCTGTTACATGAATGTGTACATAGAATTGAATGTTACAGCATATTTAGAGTTGTTAATCTTCTTTCTTATGTTCTTTAATTGTCTCACCATAATTCTACCATGAGATGGGTGCTCTTAACACCAGTTATCTGTAGTCCATCATTTAATACATTCATGCTTTCACCTTCACAGAGGCATCAGGAATCTACAGAAAGGAAAAAATACTGCATTATAAAACTTTAAGAAAAGTAAAACGCAAACAAAATATAATGACACTCGGAAAAACACAGCACATAGCCTATAAAAGTAAGGGTAGCACTAAACAGATTAATGGTCTCATGAAGGGTAGTACAATCTAAATACAACATATGTAAACAGAAAAATAGAATCTGTTATCCTAGAAAGTCTAAATCTGTCTCAGATAGATCCGTTCCATGAAGGAAGAAACAAAGCAGTTTTAAGAAACAGTGTACCAAAGGAACTGTCACACCTAACTTATATTGTTGTGATATTTCCATATTTAGATTGAATGACTTGGTCAAGTCAGTTTACACAACTCAATGTAGCACAGTAATTGGGTGGAAAGATTATGCTTTGTGCAGTAGCACAGACTTTTTAGATCCTTTGGAAAAAATGAAGAGTTAATGTAGAACAAATAAGATGTGGCCATATGATATGCACTTTGCAAAAGGCTTTTTTAGATACAGTTGTGATGTAGCTACCAGCATTATAACAAATACATGAAACATATTGTATTAGTTCAGTAGGTTTCTTAGACCTCAATCTTAAATAACTCTTCTCAGCTAAGATACTTGAACTTTTTTTCTCATTCACATATCTTATATTTATTTTTTATTATACTTTGTCACTGTCTCCCGCGTTAGCGAGGTAGCGCAAGGAAACAGACGAAAGAATGGCCCAACCCACCCACATACACATGTATATACATACACGCACATATACATACCTATACATTTCACATACATGTATATACATACATGCACATATACATACCTATACATTTCACATACATATATACACATGTACACAATTCATACTTGCTGCCTTTATTTATTCCTGTCACCACACTGCCACACATGAAATGACAACCCCCTCCCCCCGCATGTGCGCGAGGTAGCGTTAGGAAAAGACAGCAAAGGCCACATCCGTTCACACTCAGTCTCTAGCTGTCATGTATAATGCACTGAAACCAGAACTCCCTTTCCACATCCAGGCCCTACAAAACTTTCCATTGCTTACCCCAGACACTTCACATGCCCTGGTTCAATCCATTGACAGCACGTCGATTCCGTTATACCACATTGTTCCAATTCACTCTATTCCTTACACGCCTTTCACCCTCCTGCATGTTCAGGCCCCGATTGCTCAAAATCTTTTTTACTCCATCTTTCCACCTCTAATTTGGTCTCCCACTTCTCCTCGTTCCTTCTACATCTGACACTGATTAATAATCTTTCCTCACTCATTCTTTCCATGTGACCAAATCATTTCAAAACACCCTCTTCTGCTCTCTCAACCACACTCTTTTTATTACCACACATCTCTCTTACCCTTTCATTACTTACTCGATCAAACCACCTCACACCACATATTGACTTTAAACATTTCATTTTCAGCACATCCACCCTCCTCCGCACAACTCTATCTATAGCCCATGCCTCGCAACCATATAACATTGTTGGAACCACTATTCCTTCAAACATACTCTTTCCTTTCCGAGATAATGTTCTCGCCTTCCACACATTTTTCAATGTTCCCAGAACCCCCCCCCACCCCCCACCCCACCCTGTGACTCACTTCCACTTCCATGGTTCCATCCACTGCCAAATCCACTCCCAGATATCTAAAACACTTCACTTCCTCCAGTTTTTCTCCATTCAAACTTACCTCCCAATTGACTTGTCCCTCAACCCTACTGTACCTAATAACCTTGCTCTTATTCACATTTACTCTCAGCTTTCTTCTTTCACACACTTTAATAGATAAAAATGATAGATAAAAACACGACCACCACTTTGCATTATTATTTGGAAATGAAGAGAGATTGCTGTAAGATGCCACAGAAAAGCACATGCAGATGCCTCAAATAACATTGGGAGAGAAATTAAAGAAAAAATGAAGTAATCATGTAAAATGAGCACAACATAATAGTTGTAAGAATAGGTAGGCAAAATCATTAATGATACTGCCACCTGACTTGAAAGCTTCTGCATTAACATCATCCTTCAAATGATGCAGTATTGTCAAGTTGCTTTATCCACAAAGATCCTTTCCAGCCCCCATTAACTTTCAAAAAATCAATACTTCAAGAAACAGCTGATGTCCTCATGACAATCTATTGCAGTGCAGACAGGATAAATGTAAATTGTGATATGTGCATGCATTGTCAAGGATGGCCCTGTTCAGTCATAAAAATTCTTTAAAAAAAAAAATTTACATTTTGTGCTTTAAACTTCCTTAAGTACTTACGAGTAAAAAACAAAATACATGGATGACCCAGTAAAGGAATTGAATGCACTTATGTGTGATTTATCTAATTCACCCATGTTGTACTTAGCAGCCTCAAGCAGCTTGTGGTTCCAGGCCAAGCTGTAGAGGTAGAAACGACCAGATATGGCAGAAGTATTGGTTAGAAGCTAAGTGCATTTAACTAATAACAGGTGGAGAGCTGGATTAGACAGCAGGGAGAAATAGAATTTGTTTTTGGTATAGATGATAAAATTAGCATTAAATGAATGATGTGTGTTTAGGGTGACAGAAATGTGTCATAAATGGCATATCAAATGTAAATAATTAGTCAGATGAAATAGCATTGTGTGTATGATCGTGAATTTTACGAAATCAGGGTAACATTTCAGTTTGTTTATGTTATCCAGTGTCCTAATACTTCCTTCATTAGGCCTTATTTATCATAGTAATTTGATTATACATCTAAGTTGTGAAATTAAAGACTTTAATTTTTACTGTATTACTTGGCCTTCTTGGTATGAATTTAATATGATTACACATTATAGTGCTTAATTCTTGTCATACAGGGCTTCTTTACACAATACTCTTTGTACACCCATATTTTATGGTTAGGTTTGCAAGAGTTATACTTTTTTATGATGCATTATATTGTTTATGCGTTACCACTTTCTTGTTTTTCCAAAAAGATTAATAGTTAGCCTCTTCTTTGGGTGCCTTACAGGCAGGAGGTGAAGATGGTGTATGGACACTTCTACAATAAATCTTACAGGTTTTCGCAGCCACAGCAGAATTAACTTGGATTCAGGGGTTTGGTTTAAGGTATTTTTTGCCTGCTGCTGCAAGAGTTTGTGAAATTGTACAAGTTATTTCAGGTAGTGTTGCCACAGCTTAATTGTACTGTGTACTGTAGCTTTAGCCTGACAGCTTCAGATGAAGAACCCTTCTCTAAAAGCCGTACAGTATGAAGTTCATCTATAAGTGTCTTTATTCCTTTACTTCTTTTTAGTTATTCGCTGTTTGATGCTACTAACGCCTTTATATAACAAGTGTGGAAATGCAAAAAGGCACCCTTTTTTTTTTCTTTCTTTTTTTTCTATGGATATTATCTCCCATATCTAATATTCTTAATTTTTTTTAATATCTAGTTAGAGGAATGAATACAACATATTTTGATTGGCAGTATTTTACTAGCAAAAAGTATTTCACTTGATTTAGTTTGGAAAAGCATGTAGAGTTATAGGGGATGTTATTACATTCAAGGTTGAAGAAATTTATTACACCAGTTAAGTTAGTTGGATTAAGTGGAATGTGGGGTAATGATAAGCCTAGGCTAATCCTATCCTTAACATGAATTCATCTGAAAATAAATTCCTCTTTCACGTAGGATTAAAAGTGACAGATATTGAATATGTAAAGTATTTTTTTTTTTTTTTTTTTTTGTTTCATAATAATGTCATGTTAAAGAGGGAACATTTTCCGATGTATCTTACTTCTCTACATAATCAGGAAAACTTCAAGTATTATTCTTGCAGAGACTTTTGCCAACATAGTAATCCTACAGTATTAGCATTGATAGGGTAAATCATTGTTGATAAAGTTATTCTAATTTTATATGTGTTTGGAACAGATTGTTATTATTATTGCTCATTGATGCTGCCCAGTTTATTTATGTGTAATGATTGTAAGATTGAATGAGGACCCAAAGAAAATGGAATCTTTTAAGTACCTTAGGGTGGATATGGTAGTGGATGGAACTATGGGAACTGAAGTGTCTTAGGATTATGCAGAAAGAGAGGTTTGTTAGGGCAAAGATGGGTATGTTTGAAGGTACAGTATTCCCATTAGTGTTGTGGGAATGTAAGTCTTGGGCCTTGAATGCCAAAGAGAGGAGGAGGATGAGAGTGGATGTGTTAGAAATTAAATGCCTGATGACAATATGTTATGATGTGGATTGGTAATTTAAGAAAGGACAGGATAAGAGAGAGGTGTTTATTAGGTACAGTGTCACTTAGTGTTGGCCAGGTGTGCAAAAGTTAGACATGTGGAAGAGATGAGTCAAGGAATACTGACGAAGTGGACATATATGTCTGAAGTGGAGAAAGCATGGTGAGATTGGAGACTAAGGAGATTGAAGGATTGGGTGAAACAGGCTTTAAGGTAATAAGGCCTAAACATCCAGGAGGATAAAGAATGGGCTGTGGTAAATTTGATGGGTTTATGAGGGGAAACTACAGGCTGTCAGCCGTCTGAACCATGAGAATGTGAAACAGTCATGAATTAGTCTGTGGTGCTTGGGCTTGGTTGGTAGGCACTTTTATTATTAGTGCTTTAAACATAAAAGTTTTTGCCTGGCACTATCATGTGTACCTGCTTCTTGAGGAAGCAGGTAGATATGTAAAAAAAAGTAATGTAATGGAAATATTTTTATCTTTGAAAGATCTCACCTTGATTGTGTGGTCTTCAGCTTTTGACATTAGAACAGAAGTCAGTGGATGTGCTTTATTGTAATAGACTAAACTAGACTGCAGTATTGTTAATGTATGAAAGGTTGTGCAGAGTTGTGGTAGATATGCTTTGCTATAATGGACAAGCAAAACTAGACTTGCAGCATTGTTGATGTATGAAAAGGACAGAGGTGTGATAGATAAGCTCACTTGTAATGGACACATAAAACTAGACAGCAGCTTTGTTGATGTATGAGGACAAGGTGTGTACTTAGGGTATATTGCACTGCTGTAATATTTTTAGATATTTTGGGGAGGTTAGAAAAGTTGATGAGAAATTATACTGGGAGAACTGAAGAAATAGGGAGAAATAAAAAGAATAGATCAGAGAAAATGGGGCTTGTAGGGGTAAGAGAGAAGAGTAATTTATATTTCATAGGAAAAAGTAGATCTGCATGGCATGTTTAGCAGAGCAAAATTAATTGAGCTAAAGATGAGATGAAATACCATGGTATTTTATGAAAGTGTGTGATGTGTGTGTATTACAGTACAGGGGAGGATATCTGCTCATAAACTACCTCCTGCTCATAATTTTTCTTTACTATCTTATAACATTGTAAACTTCATTTCCATTCATTATTTCATGATGTAGCTTATTATTTCTCTCTTGCTGTAGAAGCGCTTCTTTACGTAATCTCAAACAAGTTTCTCTTTCAGCCTTCCTAGTTCTTCCTTTTATCTTTCAGAGAACTCTTTATTGAAAATGCTGTGTATCTAAGTATTTTGAAGGATATAATCAAGTATCACCTTGGTTTCCCTCCATGGTGGGTAAATTTATGGTCTCTGACTTTTCCCTAAAACTCAACTCTGCTTTGAGGCACCATCTTGGTTGCCCATGGGTCTTTCTACTTTAGGTCTTTGTTTTTAGATTGTAGTTGATCAAACTTTTGGTGCATAACACTGATCAACAATTTTTTTTTTTTTTCCCCAAGAACTTAAATAGGTGGACCTTATAGTATTTTCACACTGAATTCAAATCTGTTTTTAGAATTTTTCTATCAGTCATGGTTTTTAAGTGACAGAGTAATTAATTTTAAAATATGGCTGGTATTACACTTAAAAAACTTACTCAAAAATGTAGAAGTGTACGATTTTTGGCTATTTGGCCCCTGAAACATCCCTCCTTAGTATCCAGCAGTTATCTTCCAACATAGAGGGGCTTCACTTTCCTTGGTACCACTTTTCCATGTCCAAAATGGCTTTGTAAAATCTTTTGCCATGCTCATCACTGACTGCCCCAAGATTTTCCAGGAAAATGTCCATGTCCAAAAAGTGAATTTTGAGACTTGTATTGCACACCAGAGCTTTATATGAAGTCATTAGATCTTTTACAATATCACAGAGACTTTCCGATATATGTTTCCCCAAAATATCTTTGCAAACTCTCTTAAATGACAGCCATGCAGTTTTTTAAATTCATTTAGCTCATCGGCGAATTTTTCATCTTGAAACTTCCCTGATCTGTCCTACAACAACTTCCTCTGATTTTTGCATCACTGATTCTGGGGAATTTATTCCTCAGATATGTGAATCTTGATCAGTTTTATCCACATCATTGATGAAGTTCTCCATCAACCATAGCTTGATGTGCAAAGGGGGCAGATGAATTTTCTTACGTTCAACATGAGGAGGAGTGATGACATTTTTCTTCAATGTTGTCTGTGATGTTTGTTTTGGCCACACTTTCTGTACATAATGATTTTTCTTTTCCTGGCTGCCCCACTCACAGAGGAAACAACAGAACTTCATAGAACTAAAAGTGGCTATTGCTTTTCACAAACAATGAAAATAGTTGTTTGTTAAACTTTTTGTTTTATATGCTCCGTAGAACACTGGTACATATATATACTGTACATAATTATCTGCAAGTATGCTGGAACAAAAATACATTCCACTTAAAGTCCTCATACTTAATTTATCCAAAAGAAGGTCCATGTTATAGGATTCCTTCATGTTAGCTGCATAAACCAGAGGAACGGAGGTGAACTTACTTCCAATATGGAGTAGAACCTCATTCAAGCTTACTTTCGATGACTCAATAAACAAGTGCCACTCTTTTGTCTTATATTTGTGGCCAATTGCATCCATAACAGAACGAATGTCATTGCAAAACACCAGACCCTCTTCAAGGGAGAAAAATTCTTTGAAAACGACATTGCAGTCCGATACAAACAAACTTTAGTTACACTGGAAAATATTCCACCCCTTGAACCTGGAATCCAAAAGTCCAGCTTGCTTCTTTGACAAATTTGAATAGCAGATGAGGTCATTAGATCTCCTTGACTCAGCAAATGTAGTTCACTTGAAGAATGGCTTGCTTCAAATGTTAAATTCATATTGTCCCCTACTTGGTCTACTTTTTCATTACAAGACCCACCGTCACTCAGTGTCATGTTTCTTGGAGGTTCTGACACAGGTAATTTCTGACTGTGAGGTACTGGCCTCAGCAATATGCTTGGATTTTGGTGTTATACCATTTAGTCATGCAGAAGCAACAACCTGAAGTGTGATCTTTGGGTTCTCTCCAAGCCCTAGGAATTGCAAAAGGCTTAAGGCATGAACCTTTTGCCCATGCTGTGAGATGCCTGATACTTGTGACAAAACAGATATGGAAGCCAAACTTTTATCCTGGTCACCCACTTTGCAACCAAAGTAATGCTCATATGATATTTTAATTAGAGGTGTGAAAGAATGTTTTACAATATGAATGTCAATTCACCACAGATGCAGCAGAAAGAATTCATATTATTTACACAATTTCTCAGCATTATAATGGTGGATAGGGTATCAGCATAATACTTGAATACACAAAAGCACAGTCTGTCAACAAACATACTGAGTTCTAGCTTGCAACTGACAGAGAACTACTACTCATGACTGGGCACTGTTTGAATGTCCAAACATTCCCAGTCATGTTTCTGCAGGCCCCTGGTGACTCATTTATTGAGGGTTGTGCTTTCAAAAAGCTATTGCACTTCACAAACAATGGAAATAACTGCATTAGTTAAACTTTTTGTTTCATATACTCCATAGAGCACTGGTACATATATATACTGTACGTAATGATATGTGAATATGCTGGAACAAAAATACTATGGGTGATACAGAAATTTTGAAAATGTGCATGGATTCAGGGTGCAAAAATACATTAGAAACTGATTTGTTTTCCATAGGACAAAACCTTTGTTGACCAGTGTAATTTAATTTAGGTATACTATTTACAGTAGTGAATAGTATACTAAACATTTCAGTGTCCATATACATAAACGATTTTTTTTTTTTTTTTTTTTTTTTTTTTTTTTTTTTGTCGCTGTCTCCCGCGTTTGCGAGGTAGCGCAAGGAAACAGACGAAAGAAATGGCCTAACCCACCCCCATACACATGCCTTGATTCAATCCCCTGACAGCACGTCAACCCCGGTATACCACATCGCTCCAATTCACTCTATTCTTTGCCCTCCTTTCACCCTCCTGCATGTTCAGGCCCCGATCACACAAAATCTTTTTCACTCCATCTTTCCACCTCCAATTTGGTCTCCCTCTTCTCCTTGTTCCCTCCACCTCCGACACATATATCCTCTTGGTCAATCTTTCCTCACTCATTCTCTCCATGTGACCAAACCATTTCAAAACACCCTCTTCTGCTCTCTCAACCACACTCTTTTTATTTCCACACATCTCTCTTACCCTTACGTTACTTACTCGATCAAACCACCTCACACCACACATTGTCCTCAAACATCTCATTTCCAGCACATCCATCCTCCTGCGCACAACTCTATCCATAGTCCACGCCTCGCAACCATACAACATTGTTGGAACCACTATTCCTTCAAACATACCCATTTTTGCTTTCCGAGATAATGTTCTCGACTTCCACACATTCTTCAAGGCTCCCAGAATTTTCGCCCCCTCCCCCACCCTATGATCCACTTCCGCTTCCATGGTTCCATCCGCTGCCAGATCCACTCCCAGATATCTAAAACACTTCACTTCCTCCAGTTTTTCTCCATTCAAACTCACCTCCCAACTGAATTGACCCCCAACCCTACTGTACCTAATAACCTTGCTCTTATTCACATTTACTCTTAACTTTCTTCTTTCACACACTTTACCAAACTCAGTCACCAGCTTCTGCAGTTTCTCACATGAATCAGCCACCAGCGCTGTATCATCAGCGAACAACAACTGACTCACTTCCCAAGCTCTCTCATCCCCAACAGACTTCATACTTGCCCCTCTTTCCAAAACTCTTGCATTTACCTCCCTAACAACCCCATCCATAAACAAATTAAACAACCATGGAGACATCACACACCCCTGCCGCAAACCTACATTCACTGAGAACCAATCACTTTCCTCTCTTCCTACACGTACACATGCCTTACATCCTCGATAAAAACTTTTCACTGCTTCTAACAACTTGCCTCCCACACCATATATTCTTAATACCTTCCACAGAGCATCTCTATCAACTCTATCATATGCCTTCTCCAGATCCGTAAATGCTACATACAAATCCATTTGCTTTTCTAAGTATTTCTCTCATACATTCTTCAAAGCAAACACCTGATCCACACATCCTCTACCACTTCTGAAACCACACTGCTCTTCCCCAATCTGATGCTCTGTACATGCCTTCACCCTCTCAATCAATACCCTCCCAACATAAACAGGATGTTTTTATTTATTAACTAGCACATGATTTATCTCCTTGATAATTCTAATGTTTAATGCTTACCTCAAAGAATGTTTCATATACAGATTTGTGTAGTCTGTTTCCTGCTAGCGTATCGTCTTATCAAGGCTTTCTTTTATTGTCATCCATCTTCATTCCTTTCCACAAGAATGAGTTAAATTTCATCGACCATGTTTTTGAGAAGCTCAGAAGTTGGCAAGTATGCAGTCTGTTGGGGATGAGAGGGCCTGAAAAGTGAGTCAGTTGTTGTTCACTGATGAAACAGTACTGGTGGCTGATTCAAATAAACTGTAGAAGTTGCTGACTGAGTTTGGAAGTGTGTGAAAGGAGAAAGTTAAGAGTAAACGTGAAAAAAAAGCAAGGTTTAGGTTCAGCAACGTTGAGGGACAAGTTAATTAGGATGTGAGTTTCAATAGAGAAAAATTGGAGAAAGTGAAACATTGTAGATATCTGGGAGTGGAGTTGGCAGTGGATAGAATCATGGAAGCAGAAGGGAGGGAATGAAGGTTCTGAGAACATTGAAGATTGTGTGGAAAGAGAGAACTTCATCTTTGAGGGCAAAAGTGGGTATGTTTGAAGGAATACTAGTTCCAACAATATTATGTGGTTGCAAGGCATGGGCTATAGATAGGGATGTATGGAGGAGGGTGGATGTGTTGGAAATTCAGTGTTTGAGGATAATATGTGGTATGAGGTTGTTAGATTAAGCAATGAAAGGGTAAGAGAGATGTTTGGAATGAAAAGAGTGTGGTTGAGAGAGCAGGATAAGGTGTGTTGAAATGGTTTGAACAAATAGAGAAAATGAGATAGGAAAGGTTGACAAAGAGGTTATATGTGTCAGAAATGGAGGGAACAAAGACAGCCAGGAGACCAAATTGGAGATGGAATGATGGATCTTAAGCGACTGGGGCCTGAAAATGCAGGAGGGTGAAAGGCTTGTATGGAATAGAGTGAATTACAACATGGTATACGGGGTCCACTAGCTGTCAATGTCCTGAACTTGGGCATGTAAAACGTCTGGGGTAAACCATGGAAAGTTGTTTGGAGCCTGGATGTGTACAGGGGGTTGTGTTTTCAGTTCATTACACATGACAGATGGGGAATGAGTTTGAGCAGATGTGGCCTTTCTTCATCTGTTTCCTGGTGCTACCTCAGTGATGAAGGGGCCGACAACTGGTGATTAGGTGTGGTGAGGGAAAGAGAATGTGCACATTAATCTTTTTCTTTTCTTTCATGCATTTGTGGTGTTTCCTGTGAGGTGGGGCGGTGTCGGGAATGGATGAAGGCGAGCAGGTATGACTATGTACATGTGTGTGTATGTATCTGGGAGTAAAGTCAGAGGTTGGTGAGAGGACAAGAGCTAAGGAAGGAGTAGTGCTACTTCTGAAGTAGGGGACAGCGATGCTGTTTTCCTGTAGGGTGGGGGTAGTGCCAGGAATGGACGAAGGCAAGCAAGTATGGATATGTGTATACATATGCAATGTCTGCGTGTGTGTATGTATATGTATGTATATTTTGGTATGTATTCGTATGTGGGTATTTATATATATATATGTTTGTATGAGTGGATGGGCCGTTCTTCGTCTGTCTCCTGTCGCTACCTCACTGATGCTGGAAACGGTGATTATGTATAATAAATTTGAATAAATTAAAAGATTTTGAGTGATTGGTGCCTGAATATACAGGAGGATGAAAGGAGTGCAAGGAATAGAGTGAATTGGAACGATGTGGTGTATTGGGGTCAATGTGCTGTCAATGGATTGAACCAGGGCATGTGAAGTATCTGGGGTAAACCAGGGAAAGGTTCTGTGAGGCTGGATGTGGAAAGGGAGCATTACATATGACAGCTAGAGACTGAGTGTGAGCAAATGTGGACTTTATTTTTTCTTTTCCTGGCATTACCCTGCTGGTGGTGGTTGGGGGGGGGGGGGGGGGGGGGGGGTTGCTATTTCATATGTGGCAGGGTGGCAACAGGAATGGATGAAGTCAGCAAGTATGAATATGTACATGTGTATATATGTCTATGTATATGTTGAAATGTTTTTTTTTTTTTTTTTTTTTTCATACTATTCGCCATTTCCCGCATTAGCGAGGTAGCGCTAAGAACAGAGGACTGGGCCTTTGAGGGAATATCCTCACCTGGCCCCCTTCTCTGTTCCTTCTTTTGGAAAAAAAAAAAAAATGTATATGTGCATTTATGTGTATACATGTGTATGTGGGTGGGTTGGGCCATTCCTCGTCTGTTTCCTTGCGCAACCTCACTGACGCAGGAGACGGCAATTAAGTATGATAAATCAAAGATAATGTATGGATGTGTGTGTCTTCATTTGTTTCCTGGTGCGGGAAACGATGATCAGGTACGAAAATATACATATATACATTTCATACTTGATTGCCATTTTCCACATTAGCAAGGCAGCACCAGGAACTGATAAAGAAAGCCCACATCTGCTCTCACCCATTCTCTAGTTGTCATGTGTAATGCACCAAAGCCACAGCTCCCCATCCACAGTCAGGCCCCACAGACCTTTCCATGGTATATCCCGATTATTTCACATGCACTGGTTTAGTACATTAATAGGATGTCAACCCCAGTATACATCATTCCAATTCACTTCATCCTGTGCATGCCTTTCACCCTCCTGCACGACCAGGCCCCAATTGTTCAAAATCCTTCCATCTCCAAATTGTTCACCCCCATTCTCCTAATTCCCTTCATTTCTGGCATTTTTTTTCTGGGGCCATAAAATAGCATAGCTGGGTATATCAACTTTAATATTTATTGAAAATTCATTTAGTTATGCGACATTTACATATACACAGTAAAAAAGTATCCACTGAATTTCATAATGATCATTACAGCTCATGTCATCTTGGAAGAATTGCTAAGCATGAATGGGAAGCAAATTTCCAAATGATTACAGTATTTTCATTAAAGTATGAAATCGGTATAACATTTATTATGACAGGAAATGTCATTAGCAATTAATGTATTACAATATAATGAAAGCAGGGCTACCAATGTAAGGCCAGACCAATGGGCTTCTCAAAATCCCTTGTCCAAGGTGCCATACTGTTTCTCTCAAAAATGTTTGGATAATTTTTTGTCATGTGTACAGTACAAATTATCACTGTGTTACTGGTTGTAGTCATACATTGTTTTTACATGCATTTGCCCAGAAGTAATTGCTCTTTAATATTGAAACACGAAATAGAGAATATTACAACAACTTATTCTTATGAAGTGATTTTGTTGCATTTTGGTACATTATACATGACAGCTAGAGAGGGAATGTGAGCAAATGGGGGCCAATGTTCATCTGATGCTGGCACAATTTCACTGATCAAAACAGTGAGCAAATATGACCACTACAATCAGTAGCATGGAGAGGATGAATGTCTTTGGTGTGAGAAATTCTTTGACAAGATTGTACACGGATGATACAACCTTGATGAAAGTGACTTGTCTCTTGCAGCATAACCACAAAAAGGCAGTCCAAATATACATTATATACTGATGGACGGTGTAATACAGCACAACAACCATATTGCAGAGGGTACAAGCTTAATAGCTAGTCTGTGTAATGCCACCATTGTCAGCAGTTCACTTAATGTATCAGTATGGTCATAGTTTTATGTAGTCAATCTCCATTTTGCTTATTTTTATTTTCTGAAGTATTTTTGTTACATTTGTTGTTGATATTCATTTTTTCCCCCTGCTCCACTGCTAAAACAAGTTTCTGGGTCTTAACAGTTCAGGATTATACAGTAGATGAAGTTGTAGCCACTACAAGAATCTGAACACTTTTTTTTACACTATTGTCATTACTTTGCATGGTAGTAAGCATTTGAATCATAAATACCCCATTATATGGTATTACAGAAATATTTCCTCAAATTTTGTTTTTCAAGCCATACCACCTTTCTTCAATTTATTGTAATAAGGCATTCTGTGACTTAGTCCACATAGGTATAATGTGAATTATCCCTAGTTGGTGGCAGCACCTCCTGGAAAGACAGTGAGTACCAGCCCATATGGTGTGTTAGATTTCAAGAAGAATGTCTCACATAGTGGACACTAATGTGTGGGATGAAAAAACATTGCATAAATGCTTTATAGACAGTTGAATGGGTTAAACTACATATTTCGCTTGTGGAAAGTCAAGAAGTTAATTAAGTTTCAAGCACAAGGTGATATTGATAATTTATGAACCAGAAGTAGAGTATTGTGCCCAAAAGCTACTTAGTATCACACTAATAAAATTATTTTAGATTTTTACTAGAAATTAAGATTTAACATATCACATAGATCAAAGTAGGATAGATGTTGGGGTATAGTATTGTTGGGATTGATTCTAAGGTTATCAGGACAGTTTCATTTGATTAAGAACAAATTGTAGTTTTAGCAAAGGATTCCATGTAGATTCGTAAAGATTATCACCCTTTTTAACATGGTTGTTAGGACTGTAATGGATTAATCTTTGAATTATTCTGCTTCCCACGTATGCCATATCATTATGCACCAAACTGTAGTTTTTTAACAGAGGATAGAATGTATTGGAGATTGAACAAACTTTTCTTGATTGTACAGGAAACATGGGAAACATTGAATTTAGATTTTCCACTGTATTGCACTAAATTATTTATTCAGTCTGCAAATTGTCTCAAGTAAAGGCATTTATACGATCTTCCAGTGCAATTTGATTATGTTTGAAGACTGCCCATCTTAATTCATCATCTTAGTAGGGAATGTGAAAGGGAGTAATGGCAGTAAAGTGGAATAGACAAGAATCGATAATAAAGCTTCGAGCATGAGCATGGACATTAGTATTTTCAGTATTGCTTTTTACATTGATTTATGTTGCATTGTATCATGTCTCCAACTGATTTTTTATCTATTAAAAACCTGATTATTTTCAGGCCTCACAATCCCCCTTGTGTGCATGCAGGTCACAATCCAGTATATTGATTATTTAGTTGTCATACCTATGATATTGCATATCCTTGTATGCTGTGGATGATAAACAAATTGTCTGTCTTAGGAATTTTCATTTAATTTATACAGTTTTTCAACTTCATAGGAAATTGGAATTTTGCATGAGAAAAAAATGTAACCTCACAAATAAGTGCTTGTTTCCACTTCCTAGCATGGCGTTTATATTGTGGCTGACACTTTTCCATTGGAATATATGTAAAATATTATCCCTAGGGATAGGGGAGAAAGAATACTTCCACATATTCCCTGCATGTTGTAGAAGATGACTAAAAGGAGCAGGAGCCAGGGGCTGGAAATCCGCCACTACAATTTTACTTTTCCAAAAGAAGGAATAGATAGGGGGCCAAGTGAGGAGCTTTACCTCTAAGGCTAAGTCATCTGTTTTGGAACTTTTACCTTGCTAGAACCTGAAATGGCAAATATGTGTTAACAAATATATATTATTTTTTATTTTATTATACTTTCACGCTGTCTCCCATGTTAGAGAGGTACCGTAAGGAAACAGATGAAAGAATGGCCCAAACCACCCACATACACATGTATATGCATAAACGCAGACACACGCACATACACATACCTATGCATTTCAACGTTTACATACATATACATACACAGACATATACCTATATACACTTGTATATATTCATACATGCTGCCTTCATCCATTCCTGCTGCCACCCCGCCACACATGAAATGACACCCCACTCCCCCATGCATGGGCGCGAGGTACCTCCATGAAACGACAACAAAGGCCACATTTGTTCACACTCAGTCTCTAGCTGTCATGTGTAATGCACTAAAACCGCAGCTCCCTTTCCGCATCCAGGCCCCACAAAACTTTCCATGGTTTACCCCAAACGCTTCACATGCCCTGGTTCAATCCATTGACAGCACGTCGACCCCGGTATACCACATCGTTCAAATTCACTCTATCCCTTGCACGCCTTTCACGCTCTTGTATGTTCAAGCCCCGATCACTCAAAATCTTTTTCATTCCATCCTTCCACCTCCAGTTTGGTCTCCCACTTCTCCTCATTCCCTCCACCTCTGACACATATATCCTCTTTCTCAGTCTTTCCACACTCATTCTCTCCATATGACCAAACCATTTCAATACACCCTCTTCTGCTCTCTCAACCACATTCTTTTTATTACCACACGTCTGTCTTAACTTTTCATTACTTACTCGATCAAACCAAATCACACCACATATTGTCCTCAAACATCTCATTTCTAACTCATCCACCCTCCTCTGCTCAACCCTATATATCGCCCATACCTCACAACCCTATAACATTGTTGGAACCACTGTTCCTTCAAACATACCCATTTTTGTTCTCCGAGATAAAACGTTCTCGCCTTCCACACATTCTCAATGCTCCCAGAACCTTTGCCCCCTCCCCCACCATGTGACTCATTTCTGCTTCCACAGTTCCATCCGCTGCCAAATCCACTCCCAGATATCTAAAACCCTTCACTTCCTCCAGTTTTTCTCCATTCAAACTTACCTCCCAATTTACTTGACCCTCAACCCTACTGAAACTAATAACGTTGCTCTTATTCCCATTTACTCTCAGCTTTCTTCTTTTGCACACTTTACCAAATTCAGTCACCAACTTCTGCAGTTTCTTACCCGAATCAGCCACCAGTGCTGTAGCATCAGCGAACAACTACTGACTCGCTTCCCAAACCCTCCCGTCCACAACAGACTGCATACTTGCCCCTCTCTACAAAACTCTTGCATTCACCTTCCTAACAACCCCATCCATAAACAAATTAAACAACCATGGAGACATCACACACCCCTGCTGCATACCAACATTCACTGGGAACCTCTCACTTTCCTCTCTTCCTACTCATACACATGCCTTACATCCTTGATAAAAACTTTTCACTCCTTTTAGCAGCTTACCTTCCACACCATACACTCTTAATACCTTCCACAGTGCACCTCTATCATCTCTATCAAATGCCTTCTCTAGATGCATAAATGCTACGTACAAATCCATTTGCTTTTCTAAGTATTTCTCACATACATTCTTCAAAGCAAATATTTGATCAACACATCCTCTAGCACCTCTGAAACCACACTGCTCCTCCCCAATCTGGTGCTCTGTACATGCCTTGACCCTCTCAGTCAATACCCTCCCATACAATTTCCCAGGAATAATGTCAGGGGTTAATGAGAGGACAAGAGCAAAGGAAAGAGTAGCACTACTCCTGAAACAGGAGTTGTGGGAGTATGTGATAGTGTGCAAGAAAGTAAACTCTAGATTGATATGGGTAAAACTGAAAGTGGATGGAGAGAGATGGGTGATTATTTGGGCCTATGCACCTGGGCATGAGAAGAAAGATCATGAGAGGCAAGTGTTTTGGGAGCAGGTGAGTGAGTGTGTTAGCAGTTTTGATGCACGAGACTGGGTTATAATGATGGGCGATTTGAATGCAAAGGTGATTAATGTGGCAGTTGAGGGAATAATTGGTGTACATGGGGTGTTCAGTGTTGTAAATGGAAATGGTGAAGAGTTTGTAGATTTGTGTGCTGAAAAAGGACTGGTGATTGGGAATACCTGGTTTAAAAAAAGAGATATACATATGTATACGTATGTAAGTATGAGAGATGGCCAGAGAGTGTTATTGGATTACGTGTTCATTGATAGGCACGTGAAAGAAACTTTTGGATGTTAATGTGCTGAGAGGTGCAACTGGAGGGATGTCTTATCATTATCTTGTGGAGGTGAAGGTGAAAATTTGTAGAGGTTTTCAGAAAAGAAGAGAGAATGTTGGGGGTGAAGAGAGTGGTGAGAGTAAGTGAGCTTGAGAAGGAGACATGTGTGAGGAAGTACCAGGAGAGACTGTGTGCATAATGGAAAAAGGTGAGAGGAAAGGACGTAAGGGGAGTGGAGGAGGAATGGGATATATTTAGGGAAACAGTGATGGCTTGCGCAAAAGTTGCTTGTGACATGAGAAGCGTGGGAGGTGGGCAGATTAGAACAGGTAGTGAGTGGTGGGATGAAGAAGTAAGATTATTAGTGAAAGGGAAGAGAGAGGCATTTAGATGATTTTTGCAGGGAAATAGTGCAAATGACTAGGAGATTATAAAAGAAAGAGGCAGGAGGTCAAGAGAAAAGTGCAGAGGTATATAAAAGAAAGAGGCAGGAGGTCAAGAGAAAGGTGCAAGAGGTGAAAAAGAGGGCAAATGAGAGTTGCAGTGAGAGAGTATCATTAAATTTTAGGGAGAATAAAAAGATGTTTTGGAAGGAGGTAAATAAAGTGCATAAGACTAGAAAACAAATGGGATCATCGGTGAAGGTGGGCTAATGGGGAGGTATTAACAAGTAGTGGTGATGCGAGAAGGAGATGAAGTGAGTATTTTGAAGGTTTGTTGAATGTGTTAGATTATAGAGTGACACATTTAGGGTGTATTGGTTGAGGTGGTGTGCGAAGTGAGAGGGTTAGGGAGAATGATTTGGTAAACAGAGAAGAGGCAGTGAAAGCTTTGCAGGGGATGAAAGCCAGCAAGGTGGTGGGTTTGAATGGTATTGCAGTGAAATTTATTAAAAAAGGGGATGACTGTATCGTTGACTGGTTGGTGAGGATATTCAATGTATGTATGGCTCATGGTGAAGTGCCTGAGGATTGGCGGAATGCATGCATAGTACCATTGTACAAAGGCAAAGGAGATAAATGTGGGTGTTCAAATTACAGAGGTATAAGTTTGTTGAGTTTTCCTGGGAAATTGTATGGGAGGGTATTGATTGAGAAGGTGAAGGCATGTACAGATTGGGGAAGAGCAGTGTGGTTTCCGAAGTGGGAGAGGATGTGTGGATCAGGTGTTTGCTTTGAAGAATGTATGTGAGAAATACTTAGAAAAACAAATGGATTTGTAAGTAGAATTTATGGATCTGGAGAAGGCATATGATAAGAGTTGATGGAGATGCTCTGTGGAAGGTGTTAGGAATATATGGTGTGGGAGGCAAGTCGCTAGAAGCAGTGAAAAGTTTTATCGAGGATGTAAGGCATGTGTACAAGTAGAAAGATGGTATTGCAGAATGCATGCATACTACCATTGTACAAAGGCAAAGGAGATAAATGTGGGTGTTCAAATTACAGAGGTATAAGTTTGTTGAGTATTCTGGGAAATTGTATGGGAGGGTATTGATTGAGAAGGTGAAGGTATGTACAGAACATCAGATTGGGGAAGAGCAGTGTGGTTTCCGAAGTGGTAGAGGATGTGTGGATCAGGTGTTTGCTTTGAAGAATGTATGTGAGAAATACTTAGAAAAACAAATGGATTTGTAAGTAGAATTTATGGATCTGGAGAAGGCATATGATAAGAGTTGATAGAGATGCTCTGTGGAAGGTATTAGGAATATATGGTGTGGGAGGCAAGTTGCTAGAAGCAGTGAAAAGTTTTATCGAGGATGTAAGGCATGTGTACAAGTAGAAAGAGAGGAAAGTGATTTAATCTCTGAATGTCAGTTTGCGGCAGGGGTGCGTGATGTCTCCATGGTTGTTTAATTTGTTTATGGATGCAGTTGTTAGAGAGGTGAATGCAAGAGTTTTGGAGAGAGGGGCAAGTATGCAGTATGTTGTGGATGAGAGGGCTTGGGAAGTGAGTCATTTGCTGTTCGCTGATGATACAGCGCTGGTGGCTGATTCGGGTGAGAAACTGCAGAAGCTGGTGACTGAGTTTGGTAAAGTGTGTGAAAGAAGAAAGCTTAGAGTAGATGTGAATAAGAGCAAGGTTCTTAGATACAGTAGGGTTGAGGGACAAGTCAATTGGGAGGTAAGTTTGAATGGAGAAAATTGGAGGAAGTGAGGTGTTTTAGATATCTGGGAGTGGATTTGGCAGTGGATGGAACCATGAAAGCAGAAGTGAGTCACAGGGTGGGGGAGGGGGTGAAAGTTCTGGGAGCGTTGAAAAATGTGTGGAACGCGAGAACATTATCTCGGAAAGCAAAACTGGGTATGTTGAAGGAATAGTGGTTCCAACAATGTTACATGGTTGCAAGGCGTGAGCTATGGATAGGGTTGTGAGGGGGAGGGTGGATGTGTTGGAAATGAGATGTTTGAGGACAATATGTGATGTGAGGTGGTTTAATCGAGTAAGTAATGAAAGTGTTAGAGAGATGTGTGGTAATAAAAAGAGTGTAGTTGAGAGAGCAGAAGAGGGTGTATTGAAGTGGTTTGGTCACATGGAGAGAGTGAGTGAGGAAAGATTGACAAAATACTCACTCCATCTCCTCCTCATCCCATTACTACCTGATATTACTTACCCCTTGCCCAATACTCACTCCATCGCCTCACCCCATCACTACCTGTTATCACGTCCCCCTTTACTGTTGTTCTCATTTGTTCTCTTGTCTTTTGCACGTTATTTACCTCCTTTCAAAACATATTTTTTCCTACCTAAAGTTTTATGATACTCTCTCACCCCAGCTCTCATTTGCCCTCTTTTTCATCCCTTGCACCTTCCTCTTGACCTGCATTCCTCTCTTTTTAAGCAGTGTCCAAATGCCTCTTTTCTCTTTCACTAGCAACTTTTCTTCTTCATCCCACCACTCACTACCCTTTCTAATCTGCTCTCCTCCCACCTTTCTCATGCCACATTCATCTCTTGCACATACCATCACTGCTTCCCTAAATACATCCCATTACTCTCACACTCCCCTCACTTCATTTGCTCTCACCTTTTGCTATTCTACACTCATTCTCTCCAGGTATTTCTTCGTGTCTTCTTTCATAGCTCACTCACCACTCTCTTCTTCCCAACATTCTCTCTTATCTTTTAAAAACCTTAAAATCTCCACATCCACATCTCTCACATTTACATCTAAAAGTCTCTTTTACATGCCTATCAGTTAATATGTAATTTAATAATACCTGTTTACCATCTCTCCTACTCACATATGTATATTTGTCTATATCTTTCTTTTTAAACCAGGTGTTCCCAATCACCAGTCTTTTTTCAGCACACAAATCTACAAGCTCTCACCATTTCTATTCACAACACTAAATACCCCTTGTGCACCAATTATACCCTCTACTGCCACATTACTCACCTTAGCATGTAAATCGCCTGTCATTAATACCCCTGGTTTTGTGCACCAAATTCCTGACACACTCACTCAGCTGCTCCCTAAACACTTGCCTCACATTTTTTTTTTTTTTTTTATGGCCAGTTGCATAAGCACCATCAATCACCCATTTCTCACCATCCACTCTCAGTTTTACACTTTGTCACACTCCCACAATTCCTGATTTGAGAGTAGTGCTACTCCTTCCTTAGCTCTTTTCCTCTCACCAACCCCTGACTTTACTTCTAAGATGTTTCCAAACCATTCTTCCCCTTTACCCTTGAGCCTTCAAGGAGGATAAGCACTTCCTGCTTGACTCCTGTTTCCTCTTCTAGAAATTGAAATATAAGGAGGGGAGGGTTTCCAGCTCCCTTTAGTTACCTCCTATGATATGCAGGTAGTACAGAGGGGGAATTCTTTCTCCCATACCTTAGGGGAATATGTACATCTATTCTCTGATAAATCGTACATTTTAGAATATGTACTTGTATCTTCTGATAAATAATCACCTTCAATCAAGATCACTATGGCTTTTGACTTGTGATTTTAAATAAAGATGATTATTTAGATAAAATGTATGGTTTATTTGAGGATAAAAGTACATGTTTTCCTCTCAGAAGTGATGTCACAGAAATAGTAAACAGCAACTTTAACAAGAATTATAAGAGTTGCTTAAAGACAGTGATGAATTAATAAGGAAATTTTCTTTGAGTCCTCCTTTGACTTGCATATATGGTTTGATTGAAACTCAAAAGGCCAGGAAACCCTACCTAAAGGTACCAACTCAGAGTCAATGGAATTATGTTTTAAAGATTGTAAGGCTCAGTTCACTGATAGTTTCTTCAAACAGTGGTGTGTTATGCATATGGAAAATCCTCCTGCGGCTTTCCAGATATAAATTATTCAATTTATATCTTGAATTTTTTTAAAACAAGACACTTTATGACATCTTTCTTGGTGATATTATATGGTACAGGTACGTTGATGATATTCTTTGTGTCCTGCTGATAAAGATGAAAAAAAATTTCTTAACAGTTTGAATTGTTTGGAGGACTCAATAATTAAGTTCACTCCTGAAAATGAGACAGACATTACATTGACACTCTTACTGTAATATTCAAAGATATGAAAATAACCTAAAATTTAGAATATATCGTAAACCCACAAGTGTCTGTTCATATATTCACTACTGCTATTCTCATTACAGTAAGATGGAACATTCTGTGCTTTCTTCAATGTTTCCTTGAGCATTTTCACATAAGAACTCCAGAATTCATTGCTGATGAACTCTGCGATATCTTTGACATTGGTTATAAATTACACTATCTCAAAAATTTCCTTGATTCAGCTTGTAATCTTGCTAGAAAGCCTTTTTAGTACCAACCAGAAGAACCATTTGTGAACAAAATTTTGTTAGTATTACCTTATTATGAGACCTTGCTTAATTTTCTTGTCTTGCCGAAATATTTCTCATTAATGTAGTCTTCAGCAATAATAATACAGTGAACAAAAGTCTTATCAGAAATTCTGTAACTTCTCAGAATATTTATGTGTACATTAGTCAGACTGATAAGGTTAACATAAAAAGTTTTAGGTATGGTCAAGAATATAGTAAATTGACTGGAGCAGTGTTAAGATTATCACCGACAATAACTCATTTATGGATAGAAATATTGTTGACTTGTTCTTAAATACAGTAACATTAATATGAAAAAAAAATTATGTAAATTAGATAACTTTACAAGGGAAAAAGTTATAAATACTTCCCAAAACATAAGTTATACTGAGTTTGTAACTTGAGAGAGGTGGGGTCATCAAAGGTGATCTGTGCTCTAATCCTCTCGTGTTTCTTAATTCATTTGCCAGTCCTGCCCAGTGGCGGCTAGTATATCATACTCGTATTCCTTCTCTTTCTGTGGTCAGTCCTGACAGTGTAATCATATGAAAGTGCTTGACACCAAGTATTTTCCATTTCGTGTTTTTATCTGCATGTTATGTACACTTGCTACTTGTGTACTTTGCAAACCACAACCCTGCTTAACCTAACAACCTTGCTCTTATTTACACTTACTCAACTTTCTCCTTTTACACACACTTTTCCAAGTTGGTGACCAGGTTTGCAAAAATGTGTGAAAGAAAGTTGAGAGTAAATGTGGATAAGAGTAAGGTTATTAGGTTGAGCAGGGTTGAAAGACAAGTTAGTTCAGAAGTAAGTTTGAATGGAGAAAAATTGGAGGAAGTGAAGTGTTTTAGATATCTGGGAGTGGACTTTGCAGCAAATAGAACCATGGAAGCAGAAATGAGTCACAGGTAAGGGAAGTGGCAAAGGTTCTGGGAACAGTGAAAAGTTATCTCAGAGCAAAAATGGATATGTTTGAAGGAATAGTACTTCCAACTATATTATATGGTTGTGAGGCATGGGCTATAGGTGGGGATGTATGGAGGAGGGTGGATGTGTTGAAAATTAAATGTTTGGGGTCAATTTATGGTATAAGGTGGTTTGATCGAGTAAGTAATGAATGGTTAAGAGAGATGTGTGGTAAAAAAAAGACTGTAGTTGAGAGAGCAGAAGAGGATGTATTAAAATGGTTCGGACATATGGAGAGAATGAGTGAGGAAGGGTTGACAAAGAGGATATATGTCAGAGGTGGAAGGAACAAGGGGAAGCAGGAGACCAAATTGGAGGTGGAAAGATGGCGTGAAAAAGATTTTAAGCAACTGGGGCCTGAACATTTAGGAGGGTGAGAGCCATACAAGGAATAGAGTGAACTGGAATGATGTGGTATACCGGGGTTGAAGTGTTGTCAGTGGACTGAACCAGGGCATGTGAAACATATGGGATAAACCAGGGAAAAGTCTGTGGGGCCTGGATATGGATAGGGAGCTGTGGTTTTGGTGCATTAAACATGACAGCTAGAGACTGGGTGTGACCGAATGTGGCCTTTTTTGTCTGTTTTCCTGGTGCTGCCTCACTGAAGCAGGGGATAGCGATGCTGTTTTCCTGTGGGGCGGGGTAGCAACAGGAATGGATAAAAGTAAGCAAGTATGAATATGTACATGTGGATGTATGTAATGTCTGTATATGTTGATATTTGTATGTATGTATATGTTATGTGTATGTGCGTATGTGGGCATTTATGTACATATGTGTAAATGAGTGGATGGGCCATTCTTCGCCTGTTTCCTGGCACTACCTCACTGATGTAGGAAACAGCGATTGTGTATAATAATAATACATATATATATTTTTTATTATACTTAGTCGCTGTCTCCCGCATTAGCAAGGTAAAGCAAGGAAACAGACAAAAGAATCGCCCAACTTCTGAACTAACTGTTGAACCTAATTACCTTACTCTTATCCACATTTACTCTCAACTTTCTTTCACACACTTTTGCAAACCCAGTCACCAACTTAGAAAAATGTGTGTGAAAGGAGAAAGTTGAGTAAATGTGAATAAGAGCAAGGTTATTAGGTTAAGCAGGGTTGTGATAATGCCCACATATGCACATAAACATAACATATACATAAACATCAACATATTCATACACATAAGCAGACATTACATACATATACATGTACATATTCATACTTGCTTACCTTTATCCATTCCTGTTGCTACCCCACCCCACAGGAAAACAGCATCGCTATCCCCTGCTTCAATGAGGCAGCGCCAGGAAAACAGACAAAAAAGGCCACATTCGTTCACACCGTCTCTAGCTGTCCTGTTTAATGCACCAAAACCACAGCTCCCGATCCATATCCAGGCCCCACAGACTTTTCCCTGGTTTATCCCATATGTTTCACATGCCCTGGTTCAGTCCACTGACAACACTTCAACCCCGGTATACCACATCATTCCAGTTCACTCTATTCCTTGCAAGCCTTTCACCTCACACCACATATTGTCCTGAAACATTTTACTTCCAACAAATCCACCCCGCTCCGCACAACCCTATCTATAGCCCATGCCTCACAACCATATAACATTGTTGGAACCACTATTCCTTCAAACATACCCATTTTTGCTCTCCAAGATAATGTTCTCGCCTTCCACACGTTCTTTAATGCTCCCAGAACCTTCGCCCCCTTCCCCACCCTGTGACTCACTTCCACTTCCATGGTTCCCTCCGCTGCTAAATCCACTCCCAGATATCTAAAACACTTCACTTCCTCCAGTTTTTCTCCACTCAAACTTACCTCCTAATTTACTTGTCCCTCAACCCCATTGAACCTAATAACTTTGCCCTTATTCATATTTACTCTCAGCTTTGGATGGTATTGCAGTGGAATTTATTAAAAAAGGGGGGGTGACTGTTGTTGTTGACTGGTTGGTAAGGATATTCACTGTATGTATGGTTTATGGTGAAGTGCCTGAGGATTGGCAGAATGCAAGCATGGTGCCATTGTACAAAGGCAAAGGGGATGAACGTGGGTGTTCAAATTACAGTCATAAGTTTGTTGATTATTCCTGGGAAATTATATGGGAGGGTATTGATTGAGAGTGTCAAGGCATGTACAGAGCATCAGATTGGGGAAGAATAGTATGGTTTCAGAAGTGGTAGAGCATGTGTGGACCAGGTGTTTGCTTTGAAGAATGTATGTGAAAAGTACTTAGAAAATAAATGGATTTGTATGTAGAGTTGATAGAGATGCTCAGTGGAAGGTATTAAGAGTATATGGTGTGTGAGGTAAGTTGCTAGAAGCAGGGAAAACTTTTTATTATGGATGTAAGGCATGTGTACGAGTAGGAAGAGAGGAGAGTGATTGGCTCCCAGTGAATGTCGAATTGCGGGAGGGGTGTGTAATGTCTCCATGGTTGTTTAATTTGTTTATGGATGGGGTTGTTAGGGAGGTGAATGCAAGAGTTTTGGAAAGAGGGGCAAGTACGCAGTCTGTTGTGGATGAGAGAGCTTGGGAAGTGAGTCAGTTGTTGTTCGCTGATGATACTGTGCTGGTGGCTGATTTGGGTGAGAAACTGCCAAAGCTGGTAACTGAGTTCGGTAAAGTATGCGAAAGAAGAAAGCCGAGAGTAAATGTGAATAAGAGCAAGGTTATTAGGTACAGTAGGGTTGAGGGTCAAATCAATTGGGAGGTAAATTTGAATGGAGAAAAACTGGAGGAAGTGAAGTGTTTTAGATATCTGGGAGTGGATTTGGCAGTGATGGAACCCCCCCCCACCCCCCCACACCCGATCACATCCCCCCGTTAGGGGGGGGTGTGGTGGGGGGGGGGGGGGGGGAAACCATGAAAGCAGAAGTGAGTCACAGGGTGGGGGAGGGGGTGAAAGTTCTGGGAGCGTTGAAAAATGTGTGGAACGCGAGAACATTTATCTCGGAAAGCAAAACTGGGTATGTTGAAGGAATAGTGGTTCCAACAATGTACATGGTTGCAAGGCGTGAGCTATGGATAGGGTTGTGAGGGGGAGGGTGGATGTGTTGGAAATGAGATGTTTTGAGGACAATATGTGATGTGAGGTGGTTTAATCGATAAGTAATGAAATGTTAGAGAGATGTGTGGTAATAAAAAGAGTGTAGTTGAGAGAGCAGAAGAGGGTGTATTGAAGTGGTTTGGTCACATGGAGAGAGTGAGTGAGGAAAGATTGACAAAATACTCACTCCATCTCCTCCTCCATCCCATTACTACCTGATATTACTTACCCCTTGCCCCAATACTCACTCCATCGCCTCACCCCATCACTACCTGTTTGTCAAGCTCCCCCTTTACTGTTGTTCTCATTTGTTCTCTTGTCTTTTGCACGTTATTTACCTCCTTTCAAAACATAACATATTTTTTCCTACCTAAAGTTTTATGATACTCTCTCACCCCAGCTCTCATTTGCCCTCTTTTTCATCCCTTGCACCTTCCTCTTGACCTGCATTCCTCTCTTTTTAAGCAGTGTCCAAATGCCTCTTTTCTCTTTCACTAGCAACTTTTCTTCTTCATCCCACCACTCACTACCCTTTCTAATCTGCTCTCCTCCCACACTTTCCTCATGCCACATTCATCTCTGCACAATACCATCACTGCTTCCCTAAATACATCCCATTACTCTCACACTCCCCTCACTTCATTTGCTCTCACCTTTTGCTATTCACACTAGTCCATCCAGTATTTCTATCGTGTCTTCTTTCATAGCTCACTCACCACTCTCTTCTTCCCAACATTCTCTCTTATCTTTTAAAAACCTTAAAATCTCCACATCCACATCTCTCTCATTTTTACATCTAAAAGTCTCTTTTACATGCCTATCAGTTAATATGTAATTTAATAATACCTGTTTACCATCTCTCCTACTCACATATGTAATATTTGTCTATATCTTTCTTTTTAAACCAGGTGTTCCCAATCACCAGTCTTTTTTCAGCACACAAATCTACAAGCTCTCACCATTTCTATTCACAACACTAAATACCCCTTGTGCACCAATTATACCCTCTACTTGCCACATTACTCACCTTAGCATGTAAATCGCCTGTCATTAATACCCCTGGTTTTGTGCACCAAATTCCTGACACACTCACTCAGCTGCTCCCTAAACACTTGCCTCACATTTTTTTTTTTTTTTATGGCCAGTTGCATAAGCACCATCAATCACCCATTTCTCACCATCCACTCTCAGTTTTACACTTTGTCACACTCCCACAATTCCTGATTTGAGAGTAGTGCTACTCCTTCTTAGCTCTTTTCCTCTCACCAACCCCTGACTTTACTTCTAAGATGTTTCCAAACCATTCTTCCCCTTTACCCTTGAGCCTTCAAGGAGGATAAGCACTTCCTGCTTGACTCCTGTTTCCTCTTCTAGAAATTGAAATATAAGGAGGGGAGGGTTCAGCTCCCTTTAGTTACCTCCTATGATATGCAGGTAGTACAGAGGGGGAATTCTTTCTCCCATACCTTAGGGGAATATGTACATCTATTCTCTGATAAATCGTACATTTTAGAATATGTACTTGTATCTTCTGATAAATAATCACCTTCAATCAAGATCACATGGCTTTTGACTTGTGATTTGAAATTAAGATGATTATTTAGATAAATGTATGGTTTATTTGAGGATAAAAGTACATGTTTTCCTCTCAGAAGTGATGTCACAGAAATAGTAAACAGCAACTTTAACAAGAATTATAAGAGTTGCTTAAGACAGTGATGAATTAATAAGGAAATTTTCTTTGAGTCCTCCTTTGACTTGCATATATGGTTTGATTGAAACTCAAAAGGCCAGGAAACCCTACCTAAAGGTACCAACTCAGAGTCAATGGAATTATGTTTTAAAGATTGTAAGGCTCAGTTCACTGATAGTTTCTTCAAACAGTGGTGTGTTATGCATATGGAAAATCCTCCTGCGGCTTTCCAGATATAAATTATTCAATTTATATCTTGAATTTTTTTAAAACAAGACACTTTATGACATCTTTCTTGGTGATATTATATGGTACAGGTACGTTGATGATATTCTTTGTGTCCTGCTGATAAAGATGAAAAAAAATTTCTTAACAGTTTGAATTGTTTGGAGGACTCAATAATTAAGTTCACTCCTGAAAATGAGACAGACATTACATTGACACTCTTACTGTAATATTCAAAGATATGAAAATAACCTAAAATTTAGAATATATCGTAAACCCACAAGTGTCTGTTCATATATTCACGTACTGCTATTCTCATTACAGTAAGATGGAACATTCTGTGCTTTCTTCAATGTTTCCTTGAGCATTTTCCATATGAACTCCAGAATTCATTGCTGATGAACTCTGCGATATCTTTGACATTGGTTATAAAATTACACATCTCAAAAAATTTTTCTTGATTCAGCTGTAATCTTGCTAGAAAGCTTTTTTAGTACCAACCAGAAGAACCATTTGTGAACAAAATTTTGTTAGTATTACCTTATATGAGACACTGGCTTAATTTTCTTGTCTTGCCGAAATATTTCTCATTAATGTAGTCTTCAGCAATAATAATACAGTGAACAAAAGTCTTATCAGAAATTCTGTAACTTCTCAGAATATTTATGTGTACATTAGTCAGACTGAAAAGGTTAACATAAACAGTTTAGTATGGTCAAGATAGAGTAGATTGACTGAGCATGTTTAGGATTATCACCGACAATAACTCATTTATGGATAGAAATATTGTTGACTTGTTCTTAAATACAGTAACATTAATATGAAAAAAAAAATTATGTAAATTAGATAACTTTACAAGGAAAAAGTTATAAATACTTCCCAAAACATAAGTTATTACTGAGTTTGTAACTTGAGAGAGGTGGGGTCATCAAAGGTGATCTGTGCTCTAATCCTCTCGTGTTTCTTAATTCATTTGCCAGTCCTGCCCAGTGGCGGCTAGTATATCATACTCGTATTCCTTCTCTTTCTGTGGTCAGTCCTGACAATGTAATCATATGAAAGTCTTGACACCAAGTATTTTCCATTTCGTGTTTTTATCTGCATGTTATGTACACTTGCTACTTGTGTACTTTGCAAACCACAACCCTGCTTAACCTAACAACCTTGCTCTTATTTACACTTACTCAACTTTCTCCTTTTACACACACTTTTCCAAGTTGGTGACCAGGTTTGCAAAAATGTGTGAAAGAAAGTTGAGAGTAAATGTGGATAAGAGTAAGGTTATTAGGTTGAGCAGGGTTGAAAGACAAGTTAGTTCAGAAGTAAGTTGAATGGAGAAAATTGGAGGAAGTGAAGTGTTTTAGATATCTGGGAGTGGACTTTGCAGCAAATAGACAGAAGCAAAAGGAGTCACTGGTAGGGAAGTGGCAAAGGTTCTGGGAACAGTGAAAAGTTATCTCAGAGCAAAAAATGGATATGTTTGAAGGAATAGTGGTTCTGACAATGTTATATGGTTGTGAGGCATGGGCTATAGGTGGGGATGTATGGAGGAGGGTGGATGTGTGAAAATTAAATGTTTGGGGTCAATTTATGGTATAAGGTGGTTTGATCGAGTAAGTAATGAAAGTGTTAGAGAGATGTGTGGTAATAAAAAGAGTGTAGTTGAGAGAGCAGAAGAGGATGTATTAAAATGGTTCGGACATATGGAGAGAATGAGTGAGGAAGGGTTGACAAAGAGGATATATGTCAGAGGTGGAAGAACAAGGGGAAGCAGGAGACCAAATTGGAGGTGGAAAGATGGCGTGAAAAAGATTTTAAGCAACTGGGGCCTGAAATTTAGGAGGGTGAGAGCCATACAAGGAATAGAGTGAACTGGAATGATGTGGGTATACCGGGGTTGAAGTGTTGTCAGTGGACTGAACCAGGGCATGTGAAACATATGGGATAAACCAGGGAAAAGTCTGTGGGGCCTGGATATGAAAGGGAGCTGTGGTTTTTGTGCATTAAACATGACAGCTCGAGACTGGTGTGACCGAATGTGGCCTTTTTTGTCTGTTTTCCTGGTGCTGCCTCACTGAAGCAGGGGATAGCGATGCTGTTTTCCTGTGGGGCGGGGTAGCAATAGACAGGAATGGATAAAAAGTAAGCAAGTATGAATATGTACATGTGGATGTATGTAATGTCTGTATATGTTGATATTTGTATGTATGTATATGTTATGTGTATGTGCGTATGTGGGCATTTATGTACATATGTGTAAATGAGTGGATGGGCCATTCTTCGCCAGTTTCCTGGCACTACCTCACTGATGTAGGAAACAGCGATTGTGTATAATAATAATACATATATATTTTTTATATACTTTAGTCGCTGTCTCCCGCATTAGCAAGGTAAAGCAAGGAAACAGACAAAAGAATCGCCCAACTTCTGAACTAACTGTTGAACCTAATTACCTTACTCTTATCCACATTTACTCTCAACTTTCTTTCACACACTTTTGCAAACCCAGTCACCAACTTAGAACAATGTGTGTGAAAGGAGAAAGTTGAGTAAATGTGAATAAGAGCAAGGTTATTAGGTTAAGCAGGGTTGTGATAATGCCCACATATGCACATAAACATAACATATACATAAACATCAACATATTCATACACATAAGCAGACATTACATACATATACATGTACATATTCATACTTGCTTACCTTTATCCATTCTGTTGCTACCCACCCCACAGGAAAACAGCATCGCTATCCCCTGCTTCAATGAGGCAGCGCCAGGAAAACAGACAAAAAAGGCCACATTCGTTCACACCGTCTCTAGCTGTCCTGTTTAATGCACCAAAACCACAGCTCCCGATCCATATCCAGGCCCCACAGACTTTTCCCTGGTTTATCCCATATGTTTCACATGCCCTGGTTCAGTCCACTGACAACACTTCAACCCCGGTAATAAACAACATCATTCCAGTTCACTCTATTCCTTGCAAGCCTTTCACCTCACACCACATATTGTCCTGAAACATTTTACTTCCAACAAATCCACCCCGGCTCCGCACAACCCTATCTATAGCCCATGCCGCACAACCAATATAACATTGTTGGAACCACTATTCCTTCAAACATACCCATTTTTGCTCTCCAAGATAATTTTCTCGCCTTCCACACGTTCTTTAATGCTCCCAGAACCTTCGCCCCCTTCCCACCCTGTGACTCACTTCCACTTCCATGGTTCCCTCCGCTGCTAAATCCACTCCAGATATCTAAAACACTTCACTTCCTCCATTTTTCTCCACTCAAACTTACCTCCTAATTTACTTGTCCCTCAACCCCATTGAACCTAATAACTTTGCCCTTATTCATATTTACTCTCAGCTTGGATGGTATTGCAGTGGAATTTATTAAAAAAGGGGGGTGACTGTTGTTGTTGACTGGTTTGGTAAGGATATTCACTGTATGTATGGTTTATGGTGAAGTGCCTGAGGATGGCAGAATGCAAGCATGGTGCCATTGTACAAAGGCAAAGGGGATGAACGTGGGTGTTCAAATTACAGTCATAAGTTTGTTGATTATTCCTGGGAAATTATATGGGAGGGTATTGATTGAGAGTGTCAAGGCATGTACAGAGCATCAGATTGGGAAGAATAGTATGGTTTCAGAAGTGGTAGAGCATGTGTGGACCAGGTGTTTGCTTTGAAGAATGTATGTGAAAAGTACTTAGAAAATAAATGGATTTGTATGTAGAGTTGATAGAGATGCTCAGTGGAAGGTATTAAGAGTATATGGTGTGTGAGGTAAGTTGCTAGAAGCAGGGAAAAACTTTTTATTATGGATGTAAGGCATGTTTATGTGTATGAAGAGAGGAAAGTGATTGGTTCCCAGTGAATGTTGGTTTGTGGCAGGGGATGTTTAATTTGTTTATGGATGGGGTTGTTAGGGAGGTGAATGCAAGAGTTTTGGAAAGAGGGGCAAGTACGCAGTCTGTTGTGGATGAGAGAGCTTGGGGAAGTGAGTCAGTTGTTGTTCGCTGATGATACTGTGCTGGTGGCTGATTTGGGTGAGAAACTGCCAAAGCTGGTAACTGAGTTCGGTAAAGTATGCGAATGAAGAAAAGCCGAGAGTAAATGTGAATAAGAGCAAGGTTATTAGGTACAGTAGGGTTGAGGGTCAAATCAATTGGGAGGTAAATTTGAATGGAGAAACTGGAGGAAGTGAAGTGTTTTAGATATCAGGGAGTGATTTGGCAGCGGATGGAACCATGGAAGCAGAAGTGAATCATACAATGGGGAAGGGGGCGAAAGGTTCAGGGAGCTGTTGTGGAAAAATGTGTGGGTTGAGAACATTTTTAGAAAGCAAAAGGTGGGTTTGTTTGAAGAATAGTGGTTCTGACAATGTTATATGGTTGTGAGGCGTGGGCTATAAATAGAGTTGTGCGGAGGAGGGTGGATGTGCTGGAAATGAGATGTTTCAGGACAGTATGTGGTGTGAGGTGGTTTGATCGAGTAAGTAATAATGAAAGGATAAGTGAGAGTGTGTTAATAAAAAGAGTGTGGTTGAGAGAGCAGAAGAGGGTGTTTTTTTGAAATGGTTTGGTCACATGGAGAGAATGAGTGAGGAAGATTGACAAAGGATATATGTGTCAGAGGTGGAGGAATGAGAAGTGAGAGACCAAATTGGAGGTGGAAAGATGGCGTGAAAAAAATTTTAATTGATCGGGGCCTGAACATGCAGAACCTTCAAGGTAAAGGCGTGCAAGGTTAGAGTGAATTGCAACGATGTGGTATATCAGGGTCGACGTGCTGTCAATGGATTGAACCAGAGCATGTGAAGCATCTGTGGTGAACCATGGAAAGTTCTGTGGGGCCTGGATGTGGAAAGGGAGCTGTGGTATCGGTGCATTATTACATGACAGCTAGAGACTGTGTGTGAACGAATGCGGCCTTTGTTGTCTTTTCCTAGCGCTACCTCGCACACATGCAAGGAGAGGGGGTTGTTATTTCATGTGTGGTGAGTGGTGGCAACGGGAATGTATAAGGGCGAGACTGTATGAATTATGTACATGTATATGTCTGAGTGTGGATGTGTATAGATATACATGTGTATGTGGGTGGGTTGGGCCATTCTTTCGTCTGTTTCCTTGCACTACCTCCCTAACGTGGGAACAGCGACAAAAATAAAGTAGACTCTAGATTGATATGGGTAAAACTGAAAGTGGATGGAGAGAGATGGGTGATTATTGGCGCATATGCACCTGGGCATGAGAAGAAAGATCATGAGAGCCAAGTGTTGTGGGAGCAGCTGAGTGAGTGTGCTAGTAGTTTTGATGACGGAGACTGGGTTATAGTGATGGGTGATTTGAATGCAAAGGCAGTAATATGGCAGTTGAGGGAATAATTGGTGTACATGGGGTGTTCAGTGCTTTAAATGGAAATGGTGAAGGACCTTGTAGATTTATGTGCTGAAAAAGGACTGGTGATTGGGAATACTGGTTCAAAAAGAGAGATATACATAAGTATACGTATGTAAGTAGGAGAGTATGGCCAGAGAGTGATATTGGATTATATGTTAATTGATAGGCGCGTGAAAGAGAGACTTTTGGATGTTAATGTGTTGAGAGGGGATGTCTGATCATTATCTTGTGGAGGGGAAGGTGAAGATTTGTAGAGGTTTTCAGAAAAGAAGAGAGAATTTTGGGGTGAAGAGAGTGGTGAGAGTAAGTGAGCTTGGGAAGGAGACTTGTGTGAGGAAGTACCAGGAGAGACTGAGTACAGAATGGAAAAAGGTGAGAACAAAGGACATAAGGGGAGTGGGATGTATTTAGGGAAGCAGTTATGGCTTGTGCAAAAAACGTTGTGGCATGAGAATCATGGAGGTGGCAGATTAGAAAAGGGTAGGGATTAGAAAGTGGTGGGATGAAGATGTAAGATTATTAGTGAAAGAGAAGAGAGAGGCATTTGGATGATTTTTGCAGGGAAATAATGCAAATGACTTGGGAGATGTAAAAAAGAAAGAGGCAGGAGATCAAGAGAAAGGTGCAAGAGGTGAAAAAGAGGGCAAATGAGAGTTGGGGTGAGAAAGTATCATTAAATTTTAGGGAGAATAAAAGATGTTTTGGAAGGAGGTAAATAAAGTGCATAAGACAAGAGAACAAATGGGAACATCAGTGAAGGGGGCTAATGGGGAGGTGATAACAAGTAGTGGTGATGTGAGAGGGAGATGGAGTGAGTATTTTGAAGGTTTGTTGAAAGTGTTTGATGATAAGAGATGATAGATGTTTACGTCGAGGTGGTGTGGCAAAGTGAGAGGGTTAGGGAAAATGATTTGGTAAACTGAGAAGAGGTAGTAAAAGCTTTGCCGAAGATGAAAGCTGGCAAGGCAGCGGGTTGAATGGTATTGCAGTGGAATTTATTAAAAAAGGGGGGTGACTGTTGTTGTTGACTGGTTGGTAAGGTTATTTAATGTATGTATGACTCATGGTGAGGTGCATGAGGACTGGCGGATTGCTTGGCATTTAGTGGCCTTGTACAAAGCTAAACGGAATAAGAGGCATGTGCTCAAATTACAGAGGTATAAGTTTGTTGAGTATTCCTGGGAAATTATATGGGGGGGTATTGATTGAGAGGGTGAAGGCATGTACAGAGCATCAGATTGGGGAAGAGCAGAGTGGTTTCAGAAGTGATAAAGTATGTGTGGATCAGGTGTTTGCTTTAAAGAATGTATGTGAGAAATACTTAGAAAAGCAAATGAATTTGTATGTAGCATTTATGAATTGGAGAAGGCATATGATAGAGTTGACAGAGATGCTCTGTGGGAGGTAAGTTGTTCGAAAAGCAATGAAAGGTTTTTATCAAGGATGTAAGGCATGTTTATGTGTATGAAGAGAGGAAAGTGATTGGTTCCCAGTGAATGTTGGTTTGTGGCAGGGGATGTTTAATTTGTTTATGGATGGGGTTGTTAGGGAGGTGAATGTAAGAGTTTTGGAAAGAGGGGCAAGTATGCAGTCTGTTGTGGATGAGAGAGCTTGGGAAGTGAGTCAGTTGTTGTTCGTTGATGATACGGTGCTGGTGGCTGATTCGTGTGAGAAACTGCAGAAGTTTTACTGAGTTTGGTAAAGTGTGTGAAAGAAGAAAGCTAAGAGTAAATGTGAATAAGAGCAAGGTTATTAGGTACAGTAGGGTTGAGGGACAAGTCAATTGGGAGGCAAGTTTGAACGGAGAAAAACTGAAGTGAAGTGTTTTAGATATCAGGGAGTGATTTGGCAGCGGATGGAACCATGGAAGCGGAAGTGAATCATAGGGTGGCGAAATGGGCAAAAGTTCTGGGAGAATTGAAAAATGTGTGGAAGTCAAGAACGTTATATTAGAAACCAAAAATGGATATGTTTAAAGGAATAGTGGTTCCAACAGTGTTATATGGTTGCGGGGCATGGGCTATAGATAGAGTTGTGTGGAGGAGGGTGGATGTGCTGGAAATGAGATGTTTCAGGACAGTATGTGGTGTGAGGTGGTTTGATTGAGTAAGTCATGAAGGGTAAGAGAGATGTGTGGAATAAAAAGAGCGTGGTTGAGAGAGCAGAAGAGGGTGTTTTGAAAATGGTTTCGTCACATGGAGAGAATGAGTGAGGAAAGATTGACAAAGAGGATATATGTGTCAGAGGTGGAGGGAATGAGAAGTGAGAGACCAAATTGGAGGTGGAAAGATGGCGTGAAAAAAATTTTAATTGATCGGGGCCTGAACATGCAGAACCTTCAAGGTTAAGCGATGCAAGGTTAGAGTGAATTGCAACGATGTGGTATATCAGGGTCGACGTTGCTGTCAATGGATTGAACCAGAGCATGTGAAGCATCTGTGGTGAACCATGGAAAGTTCTGTGGGGCCTGGATGTGGAAAGGGAGCTGTGGTATCGGTGCATTATTACATGACAGCTAGAGACTGTGTGTGAACGAATGCGGCCTTTGTTGTCTTTTCCTAGCGCTACCCTCGCCACAAGCAAGGAGAGGGGGTTGTTATTTCATGTGTGGTGGGGTGGCCAATGAGAATGAATAAGGGCAGACAGTATGAATTATGTACATGTATATGTCTGAGTGTGGATGTGTATAGATATACATGTGTATGTGGGTGGGTTGGGCCATTCTTTCGTCTGTTTCCTTGCACTACCTCCCTAACGGGAGACAGCCGACAAAAATAAAGTAGACTCTAGATTGATATGGGTAAAACTGAAAGTGGATGGAGAGAGATGGGTGATTATTGGCGCATATGCACCTGGGCATGAGAAGAAAGATCATGAGAGCCAAGTGTTGTGGGAGCAGCTGAGTGAGTGTGCTAGTAGTTTTGATGACGGAGACTGGGTTATAGTGATGGGTGATTTGAATGCAAAGGCAGTAATATGGCAGTTGAGGGATATTGGTTGTACATGGGGTGTTCAGTGCTTTAAATGGAAATGGTGAAGACCTTGTAGATTTATGTGCTGAAAAAGGACTGGTGATTGGGAATACCTGGTTCAAAAAGAGAGATATACATAAGCATACGTATATGTAGTAGGAGAGATGGCCAGAGAAGTGATTATTGGATTATATGTTAATTGATAGGCGCGTGAAAGAGAGACTTTTGGATGTTAATGTGTTGAGAGGGGATGTCTGATCATTATCTTGTGGAGGGGAAGGTGAAGATTTGTAGAGGTTTTCAGAAAAGAAGAGAGAATTTTGGGGTGAAGAGAGTGGTGAGAGTAAGTGAGCTTGGGAAGGAGACTTGTGTGAGGAAATAGTACCTGGGGAGAGACTGAGTACAGAATGGAAAAAGGTGAGAACAAAGGACATAAGGGGAGTGGGATGTATTTAGGGAAGCAGTTATGGCTTGTGCAAAAACGCTTGTGGCATGAAAGCTGGGTAGGTGGGCAGATTAGAAAGGTAGGATTAGAAAGTGGTGGGATGAAGATGTAAGATTATTAGTGAAAGAGAAGAGAGAGGCATTTGGATGATTTTTGCAGGGAAATAATGCAAATGACTAGGGTGATGTAAAAAAGAAAGAGGCAGGAGATCAAGAGAAAGGTGCAAGAGGTGAAAAGAGGGCAAATGAGAGTTGGGGTGAGAAAGTATCATTAAATTTTAGGGAGAATAAAAGATGTTTTGGAAGGAGGTAAATAAAGTGCATAAGACAAGAGAACAAATGGGAACATCAGTGAAGGGGGCTAATGGGGAGGTGATAACAAGTAGTGGTGATGTGAGAGGGAGATGGAGTGAGTATTTTGAAGGTTTGTTGAAAGTGTTTGATGATAAGAGATGATAGATGTTTACGTCGAGGTGGTGTGGCAAAGTGAGAGGGTTAGGGAAAATGATTTGGTAAACTGAGAAGAGGTAGTAAAAGCTTTGCCGAAGATGAAAGCTGGCAAGGCAGCGGGTTGAATGGTATTGCAGTGGAATTTATTAAAAAAAGGGGTGACTGTATTGTTGACTGGTTGGTAAGGTTATTTAATGTATGTATGACTCATGGTGAGTTTTCTTTCCTTTTGGTGCATGAGGGTCTTGGCGGATTGCTTGCATAGTGCCATTGTACAAAGGGCATAAGGGAATAAGAGTGAGTGCTCAAATTACAGAGGTATAAGTTTGTTGAGTATTCCTGGGAAATTATATGGGGGGGTATTGATTGAGAGGGTGAAGGCATGTACAGAGCATCAGATTGGGGAAGAGCAGAGTGGTTTCAGAAGTGATAAAGTATGTGTGGATCAGGTGTTTGCTTTAAAGAATGTATGTGAGAAATACTTAGAAAAGCAAATGAATTTGTATGTAGCATTTATGAATTGGAGAAGGCATATGATAGAGTTGACAGAGATGCTCTGTGGGAGGTAAGTTGTTAGAAGCAATGAAAGGTTTTTATCAAGGATGTAAGGCATGTTTATGTGTATGAAGAGAGGAAAGTGATTGGTTCCCAGTGAATGTTGGTTTGTGGCAGGGGATGTTTAATTTGTTTATGGATGGGGTTGTTAGGGAGGTGAATGTAAGAGTTTTGGAAAGAGGGGCAAGTATGCAGTCTGTTGTGGATGAGAGAGCTTGGGAAGTGAGTCAGTTGTTGTTCGCTGATGATACTGTGCTGGTGGCTGATTCGTGTGAGAAAACAATGCAGTAGATTTGTTACTGAGTTTGGTAAAGTGTGTGAAAGAAGAAAGCTAAGAGTAAATGTGAATAAGAGCAAGGTTATTAGGTACAGTAGGGTTGAGGGACAAGTCAATTGGGAGGCAAGTTTGAACGGAGAAAAACTGAAGTGAAGTGTTTTAGATATCAGGGAGTGATTTGGCAGCGGATGGAACCATGGAAGCGGAAGTGAATCATAGGGTGGCGAAATGGGCAAAAGTTCTGGGAGAATTGAAAAATGTGTGGAAGTCAAGAACGTTATATTAGAAACCAAAAATGGATATGTTTAAAGGAATAGTGGTTCCAACAGTGTTATATGGTTGCGGGGCATGGGCTATAGATAGAGTTGTGTGGAGGAGGGTGGATGTGCTGGAAATGAGATGTTTCAGGACAGTATGTGGTGTGAGGTGGTTTGATTGAGTAAGTCATGAAGGGTAAGAGAGATGTGTGGAATAAAAAGAGCGTGGTTGAGAGAGCAGAAGAGGGTGTTTTGAAATGGTTTGGTCACATGGAGAGAATGAGTGAGGAAAGATTGACAAAGGATATATGTGTCAGAGGTGGAGGGAACGAGGAGAAGTGGGAGACCAATTGGAGGTGGAAAGATGGAGTGAAAAAGGTTTTGAGTGATCGGGGCCTGAACATGCAGGAGGGTGAAAGGCGTGCAAGGGATAGAGTGAATTGGAACGATGTGGTATTACCGGGGTCGACGTGCTGTCAATCGATTGAACCAGGGCATGTGAATGTCTAGGGTAAACCATGGTAAGTTTTGTGGGGCCTGATGTGGAAAGGGAAGCTGTGGTTTCAATGGCATTATTACATGACAGCTAGAGACTGTGTGTGAACGAATGCGGCCTTTGTTGTCTTTTCCTAGCACTGAACATGCAGGAGGGTGAAAGGCATGCAAGGGATAGTGTGACATGACAGCTAGAGACTGTGTGTGAACGAATGCGGCCTTTGTTGTCTTTTCCTAGCACTGCTGCGCCATTATTCCAGGGGGAGGGGGTTTTCAGACAAAAAAGGCCACATTCGTTCACACCGTCTCTAGCTGTCCTGTTTAATGCACCAAAACCACAGCTCCCGATCCATATCCAGGCCCCACAGACTTTTCCCTGGTTTATCCCATATGTTTCACATGCCCTGGTTCAGTCCACTGACAACACTTCAACCCCGGTATACCACATCATTCCAGTTCACTCTATTCCTTGCAAGCCTTTCACCTCACACCACATATTGTCCTGAAACATTTTACTTCCAACAAATCCACCCCGCTCCGCACAACCCTATCTATAGCCCATGCCTCACAACCATATAACATTGTTGGAACCACTATTCCTTCAAACATACCCATTTTTGCTCTCCAAGATAATGTTCTCGCCTTCCACACGTTCTTTAACGCTCCCAGAACCTTCGCCCCCTTCCCCACCCTGTGACTCACTTCCACTTCCATGGTTCCCTCCGCTGCTAAATCCACTCCCAGATATCTAAAACACTTCACTTCCTCCAGTTTTTCTCCACTCAAACTTACCTCCTAATTTACTTGTCCCTCAACCCCATTGAACCTAATAACTTTGCCCTTATTCATATTTACTCTCAGCTTTGGATGGTATTGCAGTGGAATTTATTAAAAAAGGGGGGGTGACTGTTGTTGTTGACTGGTTGGTAAGGATATTCACTGTATGTATGGTTTATGGTGAAGTGCCTGAGGATTGGCAGAATGCAAGCATGGTGCCATTGTACAAAGGCAAAGGGGATGAACGTGGGTGTTCAAATTACAGTCATAAGTTTGTTGATTATTCCTGGGAAATTATATGGGAGGGTATTGATTGAGAGTGTCAAGGCATGTACAGAGCATCAGATTGGGGAAGAATAGTATGGTTTCAGAAGTGGTAGAGCATGTGTGGACCAGGTGTTTGCTTTGAAGAATGTATGTGAAAAGTACTTAGAAAATAAATGGATTTGTATGTAGAGTTGATAGAGATGCTCAGTGGAAGGTATTAAGAGTATATGGTGTGTGAGGTAAGTTGCTAGAAGCAGGGAAAACTTTTTATTATGGATGTAAGGCATGTGTACGAGTAGGAAGAGAGGAGAGTGATTGGCTCCCAGTGAATGTCGAATTGCGGGAGGGGTGTGTAATGTCTCCATGGTTGTTTAATTTGTTTATGGATGGGGTTGTTAGGGAGGTGAATGCAAGAGTTTTGGAAAGAGGGGCAAGTACGCAGTCTGTTGTGGATGAGAGAGCTTGGGAAGTGAGTCAGTTGTTGTTCGCTGATGATACTGTGCTGGTGGCTGATTTGGGTGAGAAACTGCCAAAGCTGGTAACTGAGTTCGGTAAAGTATGCGAAAGAAGAAAGCCGAGAGTAAATGTGAATAAGAGCAAGGTTATTAGGTACAGTAGGGTTGAGGGTCAAATCAATTGGGAGGTAAATTTGAATGGAGAAAAACTGGAGGAAGTGAAGTGTTTTAGATATCTGGGAGTGGATTTGGGAGCAGATGGAACCATGGAAGCAGAAGTGAATCATACAATGGGGAAGGGGGCGAAAGTTCTGGGAGCGTTGAAAAATGTGTGGGTTGAGAACATTATCTTAGAAAGCAAAAGTGGGTATGTTTGAAGGAATAGTGGTTCTGACAATGTTATATGGTTGTGAGGCGTGGGCTATAAATAGAGTTGTGCGGAGGAGGGTGGATGTGCTGGAAATGAGATGTTTCAGGACAGTATGTGGTGTGAGGTGGTTTGATCGAGTAAGTAATAATGAAAGGATAAGTGAGATGTGTGTTAATAAAAAGAGTGTGGTTGAGAGAGCAGAAGAGGGTGTTTTGAAATGGTTTGGTCACATGGAGAGAATGAGTGAGGAAAGATTGACAAAGAGGATATATGTGTCAGAGGTGGAGGGAATGAGAAGTGAGAGACCAAATTGGAGGTGGAAAGATGGCGTGAAAAAAATTTTAATTGATCGGGGCCTGAACACGCAGAACCTTCAAGGTTAAAGGCGTGCAAGGATTAGAGTGAATTGCAACGATGTGGTATATCAGGGTCGACGTGCTGTCAATGGATTGAACCAGAGCATGTGAAGCATCTGGGGTGAACCATGGAAAGTTCTGTGGGGCCTGGATGTGGAAAGGGAGCTGTGGTATCGGTGCATTATTACATGACAGCTAGATACTGAGTGTGAACGAATGCGGCCTTTGTTGTCTTTTCCTAGCGCTACCTCGCACACATGCAAGGAGAGGGGGTTGTTATTTCATGTGTGGTGGGGTGGCAATGGGAATGAATAAGGGCAGACAGTATGAATTATGTACATGTATATGTCTGAGTGTGGATGTGTATAGATATACATGTGTATGTGGGTGGGTTGGGCCATTCTTTCGTCTGTTTCCTTGCACTACCTCCCTAACGTGGGAGACAGCGACAAAAATAAAGTAGACTCTAGATTGATATGGGTAAAACTGAAAGTGGATGGAGAGAGATGGGTGATTATTGGCGCATATGCACCTGGGCATGAGAAGAAAGATCATGAGAGCCAAGTGTTGTGGGAGCAGCTGAGTGAGTGTGCTAGTAGTTTTGATGCACGAGACTGGGTTATAGTGATGGGTGATTTGAATGCAAAGGCGAGTAATATGGCAGTTGAGGGAATAATTGGTGTACATGGGGTGTTCAGTGCTTTAAATGGAAATGGTGAAGACCTTGTAGATTTATGTGCTGAAAAAGGACTGGTGATTGGGAATACCTGGTTCAAAAAGAGAGATATACATAAGTATACGTATGTAAGTAGGAGAGATGGCCAGAGAGTGATATTGGATTATATGTTAATTGATAGGCGCGTGAAAGAGAGACTTTTGGATGTTAATGTGTTGAGAGGGGATGTCTGATCATTATCTTGTGGAGGGGAAGGTGAAGATTTGTAGAGGTTTTCAGAAAAGAAGAGAGAATTTTGGGGTGAAGAGAGTGGTGAGAGTAAGTGAGCTTGGGAAGGAGACTTGTGTGAGGAAGTACCAGGAGAGACTGAGTACAGAATGGAAAAAGGTGAGAACAAAGGACATAAGGGGAGTGGGATGTATTTAGGGAAGCAGTTATGGCTTGTGCAAAAAACGCTTGTGGCATGAGAAGCATGGGAGGTGGGCAGATTAGAAAGGGTAGGGATTAGAAAGTGGTGGGATGAAGATGTAAGATTATTAGTGAAAGAGAAGAGAGAGGCATTTGGATGATTTTTGCAGGGAAATAATGCAAATGACTTGGGAGATGTAAAAAAGAAAGAGGCAGGAGATCAAGAGAAAGGTGCAAGAGGTGAAAAAGAGGGCAAATGAGAGTTGGGGTGAGAAAGTATCATTAAATTTTAGGGAGAATAAAAAGATGTTTTGGAAGGAGGTAAATAAAGTGCATAAGACAAGAGAACAAATGGGAACATCAGTGAAGGGGGCTAATGGGGAGGTGATAACAAGTAGTGGTGATGTGAGAGGGAGATGGAGTGAGTATTTTGAAGGTTTGTTGAAAGTGTTTGATGATAAGAGATGATAGATGTTTACGTCGAGGTGGTGTGCAAAGTGAGAGGGTTAGGGAAAATGATTTGGTAAACTGAGAAGAGGTAGTAAAAGCTTTGCTGAAGATGAAAGCTGGCAAGGCAGCGGGTTGAATGGTATTGCAGTGGAATTTATTAAAAAAGGGGGTGACTGTATTGTTGACTGGTTGGTAAGGTTATTTAATGTATGTATGACTCATGGTGAGGTGCATGAGGACTGGCGGATTGCTTGCATAGTGCCATTGTACAAAGGCAAAGGGAATAAGAGTGAGTGCTCAAATTACAGAGGTATAAGTTTGTTGAGTATTCCTGGGAAATTATATGGGGGGGTATTGATTGAGAGGGTGAAGGCATGTACAGAGCATCAGATTGGGGAAGAGCAGAGTGGTTTCAGAAGTGATAAAGTATGTGTGGATCAGGTGTTTGCTTTAAAGAATGTATGTGAGAAATACTTAGAAAAGCAAATGAATTTGTATGTAGCATTTATGAATCTGGAGAAGGCATATGATAGAGTTGACAGAGATGCTCTGTGGGAGGTAAGTTGTTAGAAGCAATGAAAGGTTTTTATCAAGGATGTAAGGCATGTTTATGTGTATGAAGAGAGGAAAGTGATTGGTTCCCAGTGAATGTTGGTTTGTGGCAGGGGATGTTTAATTTGTTTATGGATGGGGTTGTTAGGGAGGTGAATGTAAGAGTTTTGGAAAGAGGGGCAAGTATGCAGTCTGTTGTGGATGAGAGAGCTTGGGGAAGTGAGTCAGTTGTTGTTCGTTGATGATACGGTGCTGGTGGCTGATTCGTGTGAGAAACTGCAGAAGCTTGTTACTGAGTTTGGTAAAGTGTGTGAAAGAAGAAAGCTAAGAGTAAATGTGAATAAGAGCAAGGTTATTAGGTACAGTAGGGTTGAGGGACAAGTCAATTGGGAGGCAAGTTTGAACGGAGAAAAACTGAAGTGAAGTGTTTTAGATATCAGGGAGTGATTTGGCAGCGGATGGAACCATGGAAGCGGAAGTGAATCATAGGGTGGCGAAATGGGCAAAAGTTCTGGGAGAATTGAAAAATGTGTGGAAGTCAAGAACGTTATATTAGAAACCAAAAATGGATATGTTTAAAGGAATAGTGGTTCCAACAGTGTTATATGGTTGCGGGGCATGGGCTATAGATAGAGTTGTGTGGAGGAGGGTGGATGTGCTGGAAATGAGATGCTTGAGGACAATATGTAGTGTGAGGTGGTTTGATTGAGTAAGTCATGAAAGGGTAAGAGAGATGTGTGGAAATAAAAAGAGCGTGGTTGAGAGAGCAGAAGAGGGTGTTTTGAAATGGTTTCGTCACATGGAGAGAATGAGTGAGGAAAGATTGACAAAGGATATATGTGTCAGAGGTGGAGGGAACGAGGAGAAGTGGGAGACCAAATTGGAGGTGGAAAGATGGAGTGAAAAAGGTTTTGAGTGATCGGGGCCTGAACATGCAGGAGGGTGAAAGGCGTGCAAGGGATAGAGTGAATTGGAACGATGTGGTATACCGGGGTCGACGTGCTGTCAATCGATTGAACCAGGGCATGTGAAGTGTCTAGGGTAAACCATGGTAAGTTTTGTGGGGCCTGGATGTGGAAAGGGAAGCTGTGGTTTCAATGCATTATACATGACGGCTAGAGACTGAGTGTGAACGAATGTGGTCTTTGTTGTCTTTTCCTAGCACTGAACATGCAGGAGGGTGAAAGGCATGCAAGGGATAGAGTGACATGACAGCTAGAGACTGTGTGTGAACGAATGCGGCCTTTGTTGTCTTTTCCTAGCACTGCCTCGCGCATATCCAGGGGGAGGGGGTTTTCAGACAAAAAAAGGCCACATTCATTCACACTCACTCTCTACTGCCATGTGTTAATGCACTGAAACCACAGCTACCTATCCACATTCAGGCCCCACAGACCTTTCCATGGTTTATACCAGATGCTTCACATGTCCTGGTTCAGTCCATTGTTTGAGTAATTTGAACTCAAGTGATCATATTATACTAACAACTGGTGTTTAGTTGGGCTAAGTACTGAAAAGTCCATTAAGTATACAAAATTGAAGGTGGAATACTCTGAATAGGATATTGATTGATGTAATTCTATTCTAATTACGTCCCAAAATTTCTCAGGAACATATGAGCTGGTGATCCAGGTACAAGAGATGCAGGGCATCTACAGTTCATCCATCCCAGCAGCACAAGTCCAGACACCATTACCAATCCTTGCTCTTGTCCAGAGTACTCAAAAAATTCTTTATGATCCTTTCCTAATGATATGGAAATTCCATAGTTATGTGGGTTGTTCTTGAAGAAATGCAAGCAGGAGGTGTTTCTTTAATAAGGAGAAAAGTACTAGTTAATGTTGCACTATTTGTGTTTAATGGGAAAATTATTTACATTGCACATGAGAGATTGAATTAGTTCAAGATTGATGGCATATTGTACTTTTAATAAGTGAATTGTGATTACCAGGTGGACACTACTTTTGAGGTTACTTGGACAACCAATGTATAGTTGCCTCCTATTGAATGATAAATAGTGCGTGACAGAGTGTAAAAGACATTAAAATGGTATGATGTGTGGATTTACAAAAGTCTTTTTTTTTGTTCTGTTTCTCTGCCTGTCGGATGTGAAGACTTCATTCCACAAGTTTTTGGTGTTATTCTGATTGTATATCAGTCAAGCTTGTTAAGTCTGTAAAATATGTGATAATTGTTGTAAGAGAACGATGAGGTGAATACAGTCAAATAGTTTCTTTTGTCTTTCATTACCTGTAGTGCGATGATTTAGAAGTAAACGAAGTCCTAACACTTATTCTTGATTGTTTACTTTCATTACCAGTATATGTAGTTTTAAAGACAATTTTTGTGATTCAGCATTGCGTAATCAATCTTTCTGCTACTTAAATAATTATATTTTGAAGGTTGGCATATTAACATACAATATGATATTCATTCTAAAGTTGACAATTTTTTTGTTGTATTGTAAATGTTCTATCTATCTGACACCTGTTCCCTTCAGGAATCCATCTATTGGGTGGCCATAGCAAAGTAGTCTCCATAACTGGTGAACTCCAGTGCTGTTTTTTAGCACTTAGTGTCTCGTGCTTAACAGACCACTCTAGTGTTTTCAGAGGCTCCCACCAAATACTTCTACCTAATGTGCTTATGTTTCAACCTCTATTACTCCTACCAAATGCTCCAGCCTAATTTTCCTACCTACTACTACTACTATCTAATGCTAGCACTCACCACAGGATAACTTCAAATTACAAAGAATGAGCTGTGCAAGTTAAGTGTTTACAAGTGTTACATATGACAGAGAGATTGTATGTTTGTGGACACAATGCCAACAGTCCACATGTAGGTGAGGTAGAAAGAAAACACTTGGTCAGAGGAGTGCAGTGTGACAACCACTGATGTGCTGATTCATTACACAGCCATCACTAACCCATCCAATACCCAGGTGAGTAGTAAATGTTTCCTCCTCTTGAAATGTGGGGCATCACAGAGATATTTGATTACTCATTTTGGCTTAAGTTTTCAAAGTTTTTAGCTAATCATGAAGATGAAATAATTTTGTTCTATCCCTAAGGTATTTGACTGATCAGTACCCCAGTGCTCATAGACAATGAGACTAAGGGTATTGTATTACTATTAAATGAACTGCTGTTTCTCTATTATGGGCAACATAGCCTATATCTTAGAGTAATAGCTCCCACACAAATGGTAAGGGGTTTGAATCCTTGCTCTTGGAGGGCATTGTGTGTTCTGTGAAAGTGTAAGCTCACTACAGTATATTCATGTTCATATACTTCCACATGACATTAAGTTTGGTAAAACTGTTGGTTACTGGTTAGAGCCTGATGAAATGAGCAATTAGTCATTTCTCTATTAGGGCAGCATAGCCAAGTGGTTATGTATCCAGCTCCCACACAAATGGTAGGAGGTTTGAATCCATGTGTGTTGGAGGGCATTATGGTGTTCTATTACATACTCACTACACTATAATCATGTTCATATACCTCCACGTGTGATAGTAAGCATAGTAAAACTGCTGGTAACTAGTAAATGTTATCTTAATGGGAAATGACAGAGACCCTGTTGCTCAAGGATATGAGACAAAGGGTATTCAATTACTAGTGGTCAAATAGTCATTTCTCAATTATAGGCAGCATCAGATAGTGGTTAGCATACTCAGCACCCAGTCAATTGGTAGGGGTTACAAATTCTTTCTGTTGGAGGGTATTATGTGTTCCAGGAGAGTACTAGCTCAATGCACTACATTCATGTTCATATACCTTCACTTGTGACCGTTAATTTGTTAAAATTGCAGGCTATTAGTTAATGTGAGCCTTACAGAAAATGATTGATTAATACCCTGTTACTCATAGACGTGAGACGAAAGGTATTCAGTTATTAGTAACTGAATACTCATCCCACTATTATGGGCAGCATAGCCCAATAGTGTAACCAGCTTCCACACAAATGGTAGAGGGCTGGAATCCTTGATGCTGAAGGACACAACTGGTGAACTCCAGTGCCACTTATTTGCCTTCAGTACCTCACCATTAACAGACTACTGGCAAAAGGCAACTCTAGCACGGTATTTCCAGGAGCTCCTACTTAATGTTTCTACCAACTACTACTACCAGCTATATTCATCATCATTTCCCACATTAGTGAGGTAGCATAAAGAAAGGCAGCATTTGCTTGCATCCATTTTCTTGCTGTCATGTGCAATGCACTAATGAAAGCACAGCCCTCTATTTTATCCATCCATATCTCTGGCACCCATTCTCTCCAGGAACTCCCATCAAGGGGGTGGCCTCAGTGAAAGTCTCCCTTTACCTGTCCTTACATGCCTCCTTTGCTTACATCATTCTATGCATTCTTCCACCATTTCTCCCCCACCAGTATTCTTCCATTTTATTTCCCTGTCATAGGTTGTCTTTCTCTCACACCAACCCCTTCCATTGTGCTACCTTACACTTTCCTTTAAAACTCCCATTCTTGCATTCTTTCCACACACCCAAAACACCTCAAATTTTGTTTCACCAACTCAACCACTCCCTTTGCATTCTTTGCCATACCATATCTCATACATCCCCTACATTCCTCTCTTTATTCCATCTAGTCATACCACATGCTCCTCTCAATTTGCTCATTTCCACAGCCTAGATTCTTTACCTCTGTGACTCATACCATGTCCAAGTTACATCTGCATAGGTCATGGGTGGGAGGACTATGCTTTCCCTTAATCCCATATTCGCAGCCCCCTAGCCACATCCACGCCTCACAGACCTTACCATGGTTTACCCCAAACATTTCACATGCCCTGGTTCAGTCCATTGATGTGCCAACACATCAACCTAAGCATACCACAATATTCCAATTTACTCTATTCCGTGCACGCCTTTCATCCTCCTGTATGTTTATGCCCTGCTTGCTCAAAATCTTTTTCACTCCATCCTTCCACCTCCAATTTGGTCTCCCACTTTCTTGTTCCATCCACTTCTGACACATGTATCCTCTTTGTTAACCTTTTCTCACTCATTCTCTCCATATGTCTAAACCATTTCAACACCCTCTTGACCACAGTTTTTATTACCACAATCCTCTCTTACCCTTTCATTACTTGTTCGATCAAACCACCTCACACCACATTGTCCTCAAACATTTCATTTCTGAAACATCCACCCTCCTATGCACAACCCTGTCTATAGCTCATGCCTCTCAACCATACAGTATTGCTGGAACTACTCTCTTCACACATTCTTCATTGCTCCCAGAACTTTCACCCTCACCTTGACTCACTTCCTCTTCCATGGTTCCAGTCACCACAAAGCCCACTCCCTTATATCTAAAACACTTCACTTCCTCCAGTTTTTCTTCACTCAAACTTACATCCCAACTAACTTGCCCCTCAACCCAGCTTTTATTCACAGTTACTCTCAACTTTCTACTTTCACATACTCAACCAAACTCGGTCACCAACTTCTGCAGTTTCTCACTTGAATCAGCCACCGGTGCTTATTTGTCAGCAAACAAATGACACAGTTCCCAGGCCCTCTCATCCCCAACAGACTGCATACTCGCCCCTCTCTCCAAAACTCTTGCATTTACCTCCCTCGTCAACCCTTTCATAATCAAATTAAACAACCATGGTGACATAACAAACCCCTGCCACAGACTGACCTTCACTGTGAAGCAATCACTCTCCTCTCTTCATGCTCGTACACACGCTTTACATCCGATAAAAACTTCTCTGCTTACCTTCCACACCATATATTCTTAAGACCTTCCACAAAGCATCTCTATCAGCCCTCTCATATGCCTTCTCCAGAGCCATAAATGACACATACAAATCCAATGACACATGACAAATACAAATGACACATACAAATCCAAATACAAATGCAATGGCACTATACATGCTTTCTGCCAATACTCAGGCACTTCACCCTGATGCATACATACATTGAATATCCTTACTAACCAATCAACAACACAGTCACCCCCTTTCTTAATTAATTCAACTGCAATACAATCCAAACATGCCGCCTTGCTGGATTTCATCTTCTGCAAGGCTTTCACCACCTCTTCTCTCTTAACCAAACCATTCTCCCTGACCCTCTTGCATTGCACACCACCCCAACCAAAATACCCTACATCTGTCACTCTATTATCAAACACATTCAACAAAGCTTCATCACTATCTGTTATCACTTCCCCTCTTGCTCCCTTCACCAATGTTCCCGCTTCCAAAATATCTTTTTATTCTCCCTAAAATTTAATGATACTCTCTCACTCCAATTCTCATTTGCTGTCTTTTTCAACCCTAGCACCTTCCTCTTGTCCTCCTGCCACTTTTTTCTATACATCTTACAGTCACTGGCACTCCTCCCTTGTAAGTATCATCCAAACTCCTCTCTTTTCTCTTTCACTAACAACTTTACTTCTTCATCCCACAACTCACTACCCTTTCTAATCTGCCCACCTCCCACCTTTCTCGTGCCACATGCGTCTTTTGCACATGCCATCACTGCTTCCTTAAAAACATCCCATTTCTCACCTACTCCATTCTCATCATTTGCTCTCACCTTTTTGCCATTCTATATCCTGGGGATAGAGTAGAAAGCATACTGCCCACACATTCTCCGCATGTTGTAGAAAGCGACTAAGCAAGGCGGGAGCAGGCAGCTGAAAATCCTCCGTTCCTGTAGACCTTTCCAAAAGAAGAAACAGAGCAAGGAGCAAAGAGAGGAATTTTTCCTCAAAGGCTCATGCTGATAGAAAACTAAGTATTTAACAGGTTAGTCAATGATAAAGCACATTATTCCACATATTGAGTAATAAGAGTCATCTTAGTCCACTTGAAGGATAAGCATAAACCATTTGTTACAGAATATAAAGACATATTAACATATATGTATATATATGTATGTGTGTGTGTGTGTATATGTGCGTATGTATGTGTATGTGTGTGTATGTGTATATGTATATATATATGTATATTATCCCTGGGGATAGGGGTGAAAGAATACTTCCCACGTATTCCTCGCGTGTCGTAGAAAGCGACTAGAGGGGACGGGAGCGGGGGGCCAGAAATCCTCCCCTCCTTGTATTAACTTTCTAAAATGGGAAACAGAAGAAGGAGTCACGCGGGGAGTGCTCATCCTCCTCGAAGGCTCAGAGTGGGGTGCCTAAATGTGTGTGGATGTAACCAAGATGTGAAAAAAGGAGAGATAGGTAGTATGTTTGAGGAAAGGAACCTGGATGTTTTGACTCTGAGTGAAACGAAGCTCAAGGGTAAAGGGGAAGAGTGGTTTGGGAATGTCTGGGGAGTAAAGTCAGGGGTTAGTGAGAGGACAAGAGCGAGGGAAGGAGTAGCAATACTCCTGAAACAGGAGTTGTGGGAGTATGTGATAGTGTAAGAAAGTAAATTCTCGATTAATATGGGTAAAACTGAAAGTTGATGGAGAGAGGTGGGTGATTATTGGTGCATATGCACCTGGGCATGAGAAGAAAGATCAAGAGAGGCAAGTGTTTTGGGAGCAGCTGAATGAGTGTGTTAGTGGTTTTGATGCACGAGACCGGGTTATAGTGATGGGTGATTTGAATGCAAAGGTGAGTAATGTGGCAGTTGAGGGAATAATTGGTATACATGGGGTGTTCAGTGTTGTAAATGGAAATGGTGAAGAGCTTGTAGATTTATGTGCTGAAAAAGGACTGATGATTGGGAATACCTGGTTTAAAAAGCGAGATATACATAAGTATACTTATGTAAGTAGGAGAGATGGCCAGAGAGCGTTATTGGATTACGTGTTAATTGACAGGCGTGCGAAAGAGAGACTTTTGGATGTTAATGTGCTGAGAGGTGCAACTGGAGGGATGTCTGATCATTATCTTGTGGAGGCTAAGGTGAAGATTTGTATGGGTTTTCAGAAAAGAAGAGTGAATGTTGGGGTGAAGAGGGTGGCGAGAGTAAGTGAGCTTGAGATGGAGACCTGTGTGAGGAAGTACCAGGAGAGACTGAGTACAGAATGGAAAAAGGTGAGAACAATGGAAGCAAGGGGAGTGGGGGAGGAATGGGAGGTATTTAGGGAATCAGTGATGGATTGCGCAAAAGATGCTTGTGGCATGAGAAGAGTGGGAGGTGGGTTGATTAGAAAGGGTAGTGAGTGGTGGGATGAAGAAGTAAGAGTATTAGTGAAAGAGAAGAGAGAGGCATTTGGACGATTTTTGCAGGGAAAAAATGCAATGGAGTGGGAGATGTATAAAAGAAAGAGACAGGAGGTCAAGAGAAAGGTGCAAGAGGTGAAAAAGAGGGCAAATGAGAGTTGGGGTGAGAGAGTATCATTAAATTTTAGGGAGAATAAAAAGATGTTCTGGAAGGAGGTAAATAAAGTGCGTAAGACAAGGGAGCAAATGGGAACTTCAGTGAAGGGCGCAAATGGGGAGGTGATAACAAGTAGTGGTGATGTGAGAAGGAGATGGAGTGAGTATTTTGAAGGTTTGTTGAATGTGTTTGATGATAGAGTGGCAGATATAGGGTGTTTTGGTCGAGGTGGTGTGCAAAGTGAGAGGGTTAGGGAAAATGATTTGGTAAACAGAGAAGAGGTAGTGAAAGCTTTGCGGAAGATGAAAGCCGGCAAGGCAGCAGGTTTGGATGGTATTGCAGTGGAATTTATTAAAAAAGGGGGTGACTGTATTGTTGACTGGTTGGTAAGGTTATTTAATGTATGTATGACTCATGGTGAGATGCCTGAGGATTGGCGGAATGCGTGCATAGTGCCATTGTACAGAGGCAAAGGGGATAAGAGTGAGTGCTCAAATGACAGAGGTATAAGTTTGTTGAGTATTCCTGGTAAATTATATGGGAGGGTATTGATTGAGAGGGTGAAGGCATATACAGAGCATCAGATTGGGGAAGAGCAGTGTGGTTTCAGAAGTGGTAGAGGATGTGTGGATCAGGTGTTTGCTTTGAAGAATGTATGTGAGAAATACTTAGAAAAGCAAATGGATTTGTATGTAGCATTTATGGATCTGGAGAAGGCATATGATAGAGTTGACAGAGATGCTCTGTGGAAGGTATTAAGAATATATGGTGTGGGAGGAAAGTTGTTAGAAGCAGTGAAAAGTTTTTATCGAGGATGTAAGGCATGTGTACGTGTAGGAAGAGAGGAAAGTGATTGGTTCTCAGTGAATGTAGGTTTGCGGCAGGGGTGTGTGATGTCTCCATGGTTGTTTAATTTGTTTATGGATGGGGTTGTTAGGGAGGTAAATGCAAGAGTTTTGGAAAGAGGGGCAAGTATGAAGTCTGTTGGGGATGAGAGAGCTTGGGAAGTGAGTCAGTTGTTGTTCGCTGATGATACAGTGCTGGTGGCTGATTCATGTGAGAAACTGCAGAAGCTGGTGACTGAGTTTGGTAAAGTGTGTGGAAGAAGAAAGTTAAGAGTAAATGTGAATAAGAGCAAGGTTATTAGGTACAGTAGGGTTGAGGGTCAAGTCAATTGGGAGGTGAGTTTGAATGGAGAAAAACTGGAGGAAGTGAAGTGTTTTAGATATCTGGGAGTGGATCTGGCAGCGGATGGAACCATGGAATCGGAAGTGGATCATAGGGTGGGGGAGGGGGCGAAAATTCTGGGGGCCTTGAAGAATGTGTGGAAGTCGAGAACATTATCTCGGAAAGCAAAAATGGGTATGTTTGAAGGAATAGTGGTTCCAACAATGTTGTATGGTTGCGAGGCGTGGGCTATGGATAGAGTTGTGCGCAGGAGGATGGATGTGCTGGAAATGAGATGTTTGAGGACAATGTGTGGTGTGAGGTGGTTTGATCGAGTGAGTAACGTAAGGGTAAGAGAGATGTGTGGAAATAAAAAGAGCGTGGTTGAGATAGCAGAAGAGGGTGTTTTGAAGTGGTTTGGGCACATGGAGAGAATGAGTGAGGAAAGATTGACCAAGAGGATATATGTGTCGGAGGTGGAGGGAACGAGGAGAAGAGGGAGACCAAATTGGAGGTGGAAAGATGGAGTGAAAAAGATTTTGTGTGATCGGGGCCTGAACATGCAGGAGGGTGAAAGGAGGGCAAGGAATAGAGTGAATTGGAGCGATGTGGTATACCGGGGTTGACGTGCTGTCAGTGGATTGAATCAAGGCATGTGAAGCGTCTGGGGTAAACCATGGGAAAGCTGTGTAGGTATGTATATTTGCGTGTGTGGACGTATGTATATACATGTGTATGGGGGGGGGGTTGGGCCATTTCTTTCGTCTGTTTCCTTGCGCTACCTCGCAAACGCGGGAGACAGCGACAAAGTATAAAAAAAAAAAAAAAAAAAAAAAAATTAACAATAGATTACTTGAAGAGGCCAGCCATAACAGGGCTGGTAAGTGAACTCAATGAGCTCCTTTTAGATCTGAGATGGCAGTGCTAGCTTCATGACAAATAGCCAAAAAATATGTGTAAATTTCACAATATCTATTTTGCTTGTTCTGTTACTCAATAATGCCCCTTTTGCCAATTACAGACTTTGAAAATTTTTAACTTTGTATCTTTTAAAATGAAGTACACATCTTAATTTGTGTCTGCACTAACTTTCACTACCCATGAATACTTACTTGCATCCTAAGATAATCCCAGGACATTTTAACATATGCCAATATATTCAAAAGATAACTTTGGATTGGTTTACTTGGGAAATATTTTTATGATAAAACAAAATTTTAAGCTACTCAAGTTGCAAGAGGTATTAACCTGTGTCATAAATTAACACTAAACAACATTTATATGATCATGTGAGAGTTTTTGAAGATATGACTCTAAATATGTATTTGATTAAAAACACTGTACTAGTTCTGAAAAAGGATACAGTTCACTAGTGAAGGCCAGACAATCTATAAAATATACACTGTATCCTGAAGCTAACCCATTAAGCCTACTGCCATCAGAAGCAACCACATTCTTGTCAGCTTGAGTCAGCTTGTAGTTATCATAACCAATAACATAAATCTGAATAGCTGCAAATACAACCTGTAAGTACTTGAGTTTTGAAAGTGTCTCCTATACAGAAACAGCAGATAAGAAATGTTTATCTTTCTAATCAACAATGTAACAAAGCTGACTTACTGTAAGTTATATCTAAGCACCTATCTTTGTAAGTACTGGACACACTACTTTGTAACTACTGGACACACCTTTTGTATATAGTAATATCTAAGCACCTATCTTTGTAAGTACTGGACACACTACTTTGTATCTACTGGACACACCTTTTGTATATAGTAGACACAAAAAATGGAATGATTGAACTGCCAACCTTGAATCAATTGTCTTTAAGCATTTCATGAAAATTTTGAATTAACAATCTGGATATAATTAAAGGACATGAAATATACTTTTTTATTTCATATTCTCAATCATTTTTAGTCAAAATAGTCTTCAATGTCAACATCTGGGTTCAGGAGGTCATCACCAAACTCTGAGAGATCCATTTGGTTGAGAATAAGGTTCTCAAAGGTCTCCTCTAAGTCTGTTTCTCCTATCAGTACTGCTCCCTGCATTCGGCCATCCACCATCACACATTTTATGTATTCCATTCCTGAAAAACAGTATGTTAAATCTCAAAATCACAACCTCAAGTAAATATTTACATTAAACATTAAAAGATATGCTTCCTGTTTGAAAAACTAACCCCAAAATATTTTTGAATAGGAAAAACTGAGTGACCCTTGGGGAAAAAAAAAAAGTGGTAACACTTTACACTCTCAACAACCAAAACAGGTTCAAACTTACAACTAAATAGTGTTCAGAGCATGTTACCTAACAAGTACAGTCTACTTCAGTCATCTAGACCAAGCGGGACTGAACCCTATCCAATGAAGTAAATTTTCTGATTAACTGAATATTTGCATGATTCAATTTTGCCTGCCCACCATCTAACCACCTCATCTACATATGCTGTCCTTTTTAAACCACATATTCCAATCACCAGTCTGTTTTCAGCATACAACTCCATAAGCTGTTTACCATTTTTATTCACAACCCTGGATATCCCTTAGCCCCCAGTTATACCATCAACTGACACTACCAACTGTCGCATTCAAATCACCCATCTCTAGTACTCAATCCTTTGCATCAAAATTGCTAACGTGAGTCAGCTCCTCCCAGAACGTTTTCCTTTCATCCTTATTCCTCTAAGTTCCAAGTGCATAAGCACTAATAATCCCCCACCTCTCATTACCCACTTCAGTTTTACACACAGCAGTCGAGGGCTCGCTTCCTTACACTAATCCAGTAATTCCCTTAACCCCTCCTTCAGTAGAAGTGCTATCCCTTCCTCTGGTCTCTATATCTCTGATGCCTGGTCCCACCTGAAACTCCCTTAAGTCCATGGCAGAAAAGTCTCAGTAACAAGTAAATTTTAGTGCTGCTTCTTAGCCTTTAGTGCCCAACCTTAATAGACAACTCTAGCACAGTGTTTAGAGAGGCCCCTACTTAATGTTTCTACCAATTACTTCTACCAACTATTATGTTCCTGCTGACTACTACCTAATGCTCCTGCCTAAATGTTATTACTTAACAAAAAACGGTTGCACATGGTGCTCACTGCAGGAAATTCTAGAGCTGTGAAGAATGAGCTAAGTGATGTCAAGTGTTATCTATGACAGGGAGATTGTTCATCTGTGGACAGAATGCCAGTAGTCCACATGTGGATGAGATAGAAAGAAAAGACATCTAACCGAGTCAGAGGAATGCAACTTGACAATCACTAAAGTACTGGCTCACTATGCAGCCATCATTAACTCTCCCAGTACTCAGGCAGGTAGTACTGGTATATACCTCCTTGGTCACTGGCTGCCAACCAACTACTAGGTCTTGCCCTGACACTAATCCCTAGTTTTACTCCTAAGAGATTCCCAAACCATTTTTCACCCTTTTTCTTCCACTTAGATCCACTCAGATCTAAAACAAATATTTAGGTTCCTCTCCTCAAACACTGCTTATCTCTCCCTCCTCCTTATCCTCGTTACATTCAGACACCCCAACCTGAGCCTTCAAGCACACTGAGAACTTCTCGCATGGCTCCCTATGTTCCAACTTATAAAACTGAAATACAAGTATGGCTCCACAGACCTTTCCATAGTTTATCCCAAAGTTTCACATGCCCTGATTCAGACCCCAGGATACCACATTGTTCCAATTCACTCTTATCCATGCATGCCTTTCACCCTCCTGCATGTTCAGGCCCCAATTGCTCAAAATCTTTTTCATTCCATCCTTCCATCTCCAATTTGGTTTCCCAGTTCTCCTTGTTCCCTGCACTTCTAACACATATATCCTGTAGGTCAATCTTTCCTCACTCATTCTCTCCAGATGACCAAACCATTTCAACACACCCTCTTCTGCTCTCTCAACCACAGTCTTTTTATTACTATACATCTCTCTTACTCTTTCATACTTACTTGATAGTCATCAAGCATTTCACTTCCAATACATCCCTACCTACAGACCATGCCTCACAACCATAATATTGTTGGGACTACTATTTCTTCAAACATACCAATTTTTGCCTCACCAAAACACATTTTCTCTTTCCACACATTCTTCATCACTCCCAGAACCTTCGCCCCCTCCCCAAATCTATGATTCACCTCTGCTCTCATAGTTCCATTTGCTGCCATGTCCAATCCCAGATATCTAAATCACTTCACTTCCTCCATTCAATCTTACATCCCAAAGAACTTATCCCTTAGCCCTGCTAAACCTATAACTTACCTTTATTTAAATTCACTCTCAATTTTCTTTCATACATTGTTCCAAACTCAATCACCAACTTATGCAGTTTCTCACTCGAAACCACCAGAGATGTATCATCAGCAAACAACTGACTCACTTCCCAGGCCCTCTAAACACCCACAGACTGCACACTCACCTACATCTCCGAGACTCTTGCATTAACATCCCTCCACCCTATTCATAACAAATAAAAAAAAAACATGGTGACATCATACACCCCCGCTGCAGACCAACCTTCACTCAGAACCTTCACTCTGCTCTCTTCCAATTCATACATATACCTTAAACTCTTGATCAAAGCTTCTTACTGCTTCTAGCTGCTTACCTCTCATACCATATTCTGAAGACATTCTACAAAGCATCTATTACAACCCTATTATATTCCTTCTCCAGTTCCATACATGCCACATACAAATCCATCTGTTTTTCTAAGTATTTCTCACATGTATTCTTCAAAGCAAACACCTGTCCACACATCCTCTACCACTTCTGAAACCACACTGCTTTTCCCTAATCTGATGCTCTGTACATCCCTTTACCCTCTCAATTAATACCCTCCCATGTAATTTCCTGGGAATACTCAACAAACTTACACCTCTGTAATTTGAACACTCATCTTTATCCCCTTTACCTCTGTACAATGGCACTATCCATGCATTCTGCCAATCCTCAGGCACTTCACCATGAACCATACATACACTTAATATCCTTACCAATCAGTCAACAACACAGTCACCCCCTTTTTTTAATAAATTCCACTACAATGCCATCCAAACCCACTGCCTTGCTGGCTTTCACTACCTCTTCTCTGTTTACCAAACCATTCTCCCTGACCCTCCCACTTCGTACACCACCTCAACCAAAACACCCTATATCTGCCACTCTATCATCAAACACATTCAACAAACATTCAGAATATTCACTTCATCTCCTCACTTCACCACTAACTGTCCTTACCTCCCCATTAGCCCCTTCACCGATGTTCCCATTTGTTCTATTGTCTCATGCACTTTATTTACCTCCTTCCAAAAGAGCTTTTTATTCTCCCTAGAATTTAACGATACTCTCTCACACCAACTTTCATTTGCCCTCTTTTTCACCTTTGCGCCTTTCTCTTGACCTCTTGCCTCTTTCTTTTATACATCTCCCAGTCATTTGCACTATTTTCATGCAAAAATTATCCATATGCCTCTCTCTCTTCTTTCACTAACAATCTTCTTCATCCCACCACTCACTACCCTTTCTAATCAGCCCACCTCCCACCTTTCTCATGCCACAGTCATCTTTTGAACAAGCCATCCTTCCCCTCTCCCCTTACGTCATTTGCTCTCACCTTCTTCCATTCTCCACTCAATCTCTCCTGGTACTTCTTCACACAAGTCTCCTTTCCAAACTCACGTACTCTTAACCACTTTCTTCAGCCCAACAATCTCTCTTCTTTTCTGAAAACCTTTACAAATACATATTATTATACTCTGTCACTATCTCCCGTGTTAGTGAGGTAGCGCAAGGAAACATACGAAAGAATGGCCCAATCCACCCACATACACATGTACATACATAAACGCCCACACACGCATTTCAACGTATACATACATATACATATATACACATGTACATTATCCCTAGGGATGGGGAGGACGAATACTTCCCACGTATCGTAGAAGGCGACTAAAGGGGACGGAAGCGGGGGTCTAGAAACTCTCCCCTCCTCGTATTTTAACTTTCTAAAAGGGGAAACAGAAGAAGGAGTCACGTGGGGAGTGCTCATCCTCCTCGAAGGCTCAGACTGGGGTGTCTAAATGTGTGTGGATGTTACCAACATGAGAAAAAAGGAGAGATAGGTAGTATGTTTGAGGAAAGGAACCTGGAAAGTTTTGGCTCCAAGTGAAACGAAGCTCAAGGATAAAGGGGAAGAGTGGTTTAGGAATGCTTTGGGAATAAAGTCAAGGGTTGGTGAGAGGACAAGAGCAAGGGAAGGAGTAGCACTACTCCTGAAACAGGAGTTGTGGGAGTATGTGATAAGAGTGTTAGAAAGTAAACTCTAGATTGATATGGGTAAAACTGAAAGTGGATGGAGAGAGATGGATGATTATTGGTGCCTATGCATCTGGGCATGAGAAGAAAGATCATGAAAGGCATGTGTTTTGGGAGCAGCTGAGTGAGTGTGTTAGTAGTTTTGATGCAGGAGACCGGGTTATAGTGATGGGTGATTTGAATGTGGCAGTTGAGGGAATAATTGGAGTACATGGGTGTTCAGTGTTGTAAATGGAAATGGTGAAGAGCTTGTAGATTTATGTGCTGAAAAAGGACTGGTGATTGGGAATACCTGGTTTAAAAAGAGAGATATACATAAGTATACGTATGTAAGTAGGAGAGATGGCCAGAGAGTGTTATTGGATTACGTGTTAATTGATAAGCGTGTGAATGAGAGACTTTTGAATGTTGATGTGCTGAGAGGTGCAACTGGAGGGATGTCTGATCATTATCTTGTGGAGGCAAAGGTGAAGATTTGTAGAGGTTTTCAGAAAAGAAGAGAAAATGTTGGGGTGAAGATAGTGGTGAGAGTAAGTGAGCTTGGGAGGGAGACTTGCATGAGGAAGCACCAGGAGAGTCTGAGTGCAGAATGGAAAAAGGTGAGAACAAAGGATGTAAGTGGAGTGGTGTAGGAATGGGATGTATTTAGGGAAGCAGTGATGGCTTGTGCAATAGATGCTTGTGGCATGAGAAAGGTGGGTGGTGGGCAGATCACAAAGGGTAGTGAGTGGTGCGATTAAGAAGATTATTAGTGAAAGAGCAGAGAGAGGCTTTTGGACTTTTTTGCTGGGAAATAATGCAAATAACTGGGAGATGTATAAAAGAAAGAGGCATAAGGTCAAAAGAAAGGTGCAAGAGGTGAAAAAGAGGGCAAATGAGAGTTGGGGTGAGAGTATCATTAGATTATAGGGAGTATAAAAAGATGTTTTGGAAGGAGGTAAATAAAATGCATAAGACAAGAGAACAAATGGGAACATCGGTGAAGGGGTGATGTGAGGAGATGGAGTAAGTATTTTGAAGGTTTGTTGAATGTGTTCGATGACAGAGTGGCAGATATAGGGTATTTTGATTGAGGTGGTGTGCGAAGTGAGAGGGTCATGGAGAATGGTTTGGTAAACAGAGAAGAGGTAGTGAAAGCTTTGTGGAAGATGAAAGCCGGCAAGGCAGCGGGTTTGGATGGTATTGCGGTGGAATTCATTAAATAAGAGGGTGACTTGTGTTGCTGATTGGTTGGTGAGGACATTCAATGTATTTATGGCTCATGGTGAAGTGCCTGAGGATTGGCAGAATGCATGCATAGTGCCATTGCACAAAGGCAAAGGGGATACAGGTAAGTGTTCAAATTACTGAGGTATATGTTTGGTGAGTATTCCCGGGAAATTATATGGGAGGGTATTGATTGAGAGGGTGAAGGCAAGTACAGAGCATCAGATTGGGGAAGAGCAGTATGGTTTCAGAAGTGGTAGAGGATGTGTGGACAGGTGTATGCTTTGAAGAATGTATGTAAGAAATACTTACAAAAACAAATGGATTTATATGTAACATTTATGGATCTGGAGAAGGCATATGATATACTCGATTGAGATGCTCTGTGGAAGGTATTAAGACTACATGGTGTGGGAGGTAAGTTGCTAGAGGCAGTGAAAAGTTTTTATCGAGGATGCACGGCATGTGTACAAGTAGGAAGAGAGGAAAGTGATTGGTTCCCAGTGAATGTCGGTTTTGCGGCAGGAGTGTGTGATGTCTCCATGGTTGTTTAATTTGTTTATGGATGGGGTTGTTAGGGAGGTGAATGCAAGAATTTTGGAGAGAGGAGCAAGTATGCGGTCTGTTGTGGATTAGAGGGCTTGTGAAGTGAGTCAGCTGTTGTTTGCTAATGATACAGCACTGGTGGCTGATTCATGTGAGAAACTGCAGAAACTGGTGGATGAGTTTGATAAAGTATGTGAAAGAAGGAAGATGAGAGTAAATGTGAATAAGAGCAAGGTTATAAGATACAGTAAGGTTGAGGGACAAGTCAATTGCGAGGTAAGTTTGAATGGAGAAAAACTGGAGGAAGTGAAGTGTTTTAGATATCTGGCAGTGGGTTTAGCAGCGGATGGAACCATGGAAGTGGAAGCGAGTCACAGGGTGGGGAAGGGGCAAAGGTTCTGGGAGCATTGAAGAATATGTGGAAGGCGAGAATATTAACTCGGGAAGCAAAACTGGATATGTTTGAAGGAATATTGGTTCCAACAATGTTATATGGTTGCGAGGGTTGTGCGGAGGAGGGTGGATGTGTTGGAAATAAGATGTTTGAGGACATTACGTGGTGTTAGGTGGTTTAATTGAGTAAGTAATGAAAAGGTAAGAGATGTGTGGTAATAAAAAGTGTGGTTGAGAAAGCAGAAGAGGGCATATTGAAATGGTCTGGTCATATGGAGAGAATGAGCGAGGAAAGATTAACAAAGATAAATGTGTCTGAGGTGGAGGGAACGAGGAGACTTGGGAGACCAAATGGCGGTGGAAGGATGGAGTGAAAAAGATTTTGGGCAATCGGGACCTGATCATGCAGGAGGGTAAAAGTTGTGCAAGGAATAGAGTGAATTGGAACACTGTGGTATACCGGGGTTGATGTGCTGTCAATGGATTGAACCAGGGCATGTGAAGTGTCTGGGGTAAACCATGGAAAGTTTTCTGGGGCCTAGATGTGGAAAGGGAGCTGTGGTCTCGGTGCATTACACATGACAGCTAGAGACTGAGTGTGAACAAATGACGCCTTTGTTGTCTTTTCCTAGCAATACCTCACACACGTGCGAGGGGAGGGGGGTGCCATTTCATGTGTGGCAGGGTGTTGACAGGAATGGCTGAGGGTAGCAAGTAGGAAAATGTACATGTGTATATATGTACTTGTCTGTGTATGTATATGTATGTACACATTGAAATGTATGGGTATGTATATGTACATGTGTGGGCGTGTATGTATATACATATGTATGTGCGTGGGTTGGGCCATTCTTTCGTATGTTTCCTTGTGCTACCTCACTAACGTGGGAGACAGTGACAAAGTGTAATAAAATATGAAATAAAAATACATTGAAATATATAGGTATGTTTATGTGCGTGTGTGGACATGTATGTATATACATGTGTATGTGGGTGGGTTGGGCCGTCCTTTCGTCTGTTTCCTTGCGTTACCTCGCTAATGCAGGACACAGCGACGGTGTATAAAAAAAAACATTCATACTTGCTGCCTTCATCCATTTCCTTGCCACCCCACCACACATGAAATGACAACCCCCTCCCCCCTTACGCGCCCAAGGTAGCGCTAGGAAAAGACAACAAAGGCCTCATTCGTTCACACTCAGTCCCTAGCTGTCATGCAATAATGCCCGAAACCAAAGCTCCCTTTCCACATCCAGGCCCCACACAGCTTTCCATGGTTTACCCCAGACGCTTCACATGCCCTGATTCAATCCACTGACAGCCCGTCAACCCCGGTATACCACAGAGGCCACATTTGTTCACACTCAGTCTCTAGCTGTCATGTGTAATGCACCGAAACCACAATTCCCTTTCCATATTCAGGCCCCACAAAACTTTCAATGGTTTACCCCAAACACTTCACATGCCCTGGTTCAATCCACTGACAGCACATCCACCCGGGTATACCACATCATTCCAAATCCCTATTCCTTGCAAGCTTTCCACCCTTCTGTATGGTCAGGCCCCGATCACTCAAAATCTTTTTCATTCCATCTTTCCACCTCCAATTTGGTCTCCCACTTCTCCTCGTTCCCTCAACCTATGACACTTATATCCTATTTGCCAATCTCTCCTCGTTCATTCTCTCCATGTGACCAAACCATTTCAATACACCCTCTTCTGCTATCTGAACCACACTCTTTTTATTACCACACATCTCTCTTACCCTTTCATTACTTACTCGATCAAAACACCTCACACTACATATTGTCCTCAAACATCTCATTTCCAACAAATTCACCCTCCTCTGCACAACCCTATGCCTCACAACCATATAACATTGTTGGAACCACTTTTCCTTGAAACATACCCAGTTTTGCTCTCCGAGATAAAATTCTCACTTTTCACACATTCTTCGATGCTCCCAGAACTTCACGCCTTCCCCCACCCTGTGATTCACTTCCCCTTCCATGGTTCCATCAACTGTTAAATCCACATCCAGATATCTAAACACTTCACTTCCTCCAGTTTTTCTCCATTCAAACTTACCTCCCATTTAACTTGTGCCTCAACCCTACTGAACCTACTAACCTTGCTCTTATTCACAATTACTCACAGCTTTCTTCTTTCACACACTTTACCAAACTCATTCACCAACTTCTGTAGTTTCTCACCTGAATCAGCCACCAGCGCTGTATCATCAGCAAACAACTGACTCACTTCCCAAGCTCTCTAATCCACAACAGACTGCATACTTGCCCCTCTCTCCAAAACTCTTGCATTCGCCTCCCTAACAACCATGGAGACATTACATACCCCTACCCCAAACCGACATTTACCACTTTCCTCTCTTCCTACTCGTACACATGCCCTACATCCTCAATAAAAAGTTTTCACTGCTTCTAGCAACTTACCTCCCACACCATATACTCTTAATACCTTCCACACAGCACCTTTATCAACTCTACCATATGCCTTCTCTAGCTCCATAAATGCTACATACAAACCCATCTGTTTTTCGAAGTATTTTGCACATACATTCTTAAAATCAAACTCCTGATCCATACATCCTCTACCACTTCTGAAACCACACTTCTCTTCCCCAATCAGATGATCTGGAGATGCCTTGACCCTCTCAATCAATACCCTCCCATATAATTTACCAGGAATACTCAACAAACTTATACCTCTGTAATTTGAACACTCACCTGTATCTCCTTTGCCTTTGTACAATGGCACTATGCATGCATTCTGCCAATCCTCAGGCACTTCACCACGAACCATACTTGCATTGAATATCCTCACCAACCAGTCAACAACACAGTCACCCCCTTTTTTAATAAATTCCACAGCAATATCATCCAAACCCGCCGCCTTGCCAGCTTTCATCTTCCACAAAACTTTCACTACCTCTTCTCTGTTTACCAAATCATTCTCCCTGAACCTCTCACTTTGCACACCACCTCAACCAAAACACCAGTATATCTGCCACTCTTATCATCAAACACACCCACACACACATATATATATTTTTTTTTTTTTTCATACTATTCGCCATCTCCCCCGTTAGCAAGGTAGCGTTAAGACCAGAGGACTGAGCCTTTTAGGGAATATCCTCACTTGGCCCCCTCCTCTGTTCCTTCATTAGGAAAACTAAAAAAGAGAGGGGAGGATTTCCAGCCCCCCGCTCCCTTCCCTTTTAGTCGCCTTCTACGACACGCAGGGAATACGTGGGAAGCATTCTTTCTCCCCTATCCCCAGGGATAACATATATATATATATATATATATATATATATATATATATATATATATATATATATATATATATATATATATTTCTTTCAAACTATTCGCCATTTCCCGCGTTACCAAGGTAGCGTTAAGAACAAAGGACTGGGCCTCTGAGGGAATATCCTCACCTGGCCACCTTCTCTGATCCTTCTTTTGGAAAATTAAAAAAGATATATATATATATATATATATATATATATATATATATATATATATATATATATATATATATATATATATATATATACATATATATATGTTAATGTGCTGAGAGGTGCAACTGGAGGGATGTCTGATCACTATCTTGTGGAGGCTAAGGTGAAGATTTGTATGGGTTTTCAGAAAAGAAGAGTGAATGTTGGGGTGAAGAGGGTGGTGAGAGTAAGTGAGCTTGGGAAGGAGACTTGTGTGAGGAAGTACCAGGAGAGACTGAGTACAGAATGGAAAAAGGTGAGAACAATGGAAGTAAGGGGAGTGGGGGAGGAATGGGATGTATTTAGGGAAGCAGTGATGGATTGCGCAAAAGATGCTTGTGGCATGAGAAGAGTGGGAGGTGGGTTGATTAGAAAGGGTAGTGAGTGGTGGGATGAAGAAGTAAGATTATTAGTGAAAGAGAAGAGATAGGCATTTGGACGATTTTTGCAGGGAAAAAATGCAATTGAGTGGGAGATGTATAAAAGAAAGAGACAGGAGGTCAAGAGAAAGGTGCAAGAGGTGGAAAAGAGGGCAAATGAGAGTTGGGGTGAGAGAGTATCATTAAATTTTAGGGAGAATAAAAAGATGTTCTGGAAGGAGGTAAATAAAGTGCGTAAGACAAGGGAGCAAATGGGAACTTCAGTGAAGGGTGCAAATGGGGAGGTGATAACAAGTAGTGGTGATGTGAGAAGGAGATGGAGTGAGTATTTTGAAGGTTTGTTGAATGTGTTTGATGATACAGTGGCAGATATAGGGTGTTTTGGTCGAGGTGGTGTGCAAAGTGAGAGGGTTAGGGAAAATGATTTGGTAAACAGAGAAGAGGTAGTAAAAGCTTTGTGGAAGATGAAAGCCGGCAAGGCAGCAGGTTTGGATGGTATTGCAGTGGAATTTATTAAAAAAGGGGGTGACGGTATTATTGACTGGTTGATAAGGTTACTTAATGTATGTATGACTCATGGTGAGGTGCCTGAGGATTGGCGGAATGCGTGCATAGTGCCATTGTACAAAGGGGATAAGAGTGAGTGCTCAAATTACAGAGGTATAAGTTTGTTGAGTATTCTGGTAAATTATATGGGAGGGTATTGATTGAGAGGGTGAAGGCATGTACAGAGCATCAGATTGGGAAAGAGCAGTCTGGTTTCAGAAGTGGTAGAGGATATGTGGATCAGGTGTTTGCTTTGAAGAATGTATGTGAGAAAGACTTAGAAAAGCAAATGGATTTGTATGTAGCATTTATGGATCTGGAGAAGGCATATGATAGAGTTGATAGAGATGCTCTGTGGAAGGTATTAAGAATATATGGTGTGGGAGGCAAGTTGTTAGAAGCAGTGAAAAGTTTTTATCAAGGATGTAAGGCATGTGTACGTGTACGAAGAGAGGAAAATGATTGGTTCTCAGTGAATGTAGGTTTGCAGCAGGGGTGTGTGATGTCTCCATGGTTGTTTAATTTGTTTATGGATGGGGTTGTTAGGGAGGTGAATGCAAGAGTTTTGGAAAGAGGGGCAAGTATGAAGTCTGTTGGGGATGAGAGAGCTTGGGAAGTGAGTCAGTTGTTGTTCGCTGATGATAAAGCGCTGGTGGCTGATTCATGTGAGAAACTGCAGAAGCTGGTGACTGAGTTTGGTAAAGTGTGTGAAAGAAGAAAGTTAAGAGTAAATGTGAATAAGAGCAAGGTAATTAGGTACAGTAGGGTTAAGGATCAAGTCAATTGGGAGGTAAGTTTGAATGGAGAAAAACTGGAGGAAGTAAAGTGTTTTAGATATCTGGGAGTGGATCTGGCAGCGGATGGAACCATGGAAGCGGAAGTGGATCATAGGGTGGGGGAGGGGGCGAAAATCCTGGGAGCCTCGAAGAATGTGTGGAAGTCGATAACATTATCTCGGAAAGCAAAAATGGGTATGTTTGAAGGAATAGTGGTTCCAACAATGCTGTATGGTTGTGAGGCGTGGGCTATGGATAGAGTTGTGCGCAGGAGGGTGGATGTGCTGGAAATGAGATGTTTGAGGACAATGTGTGGTGTGAGGTCGTTTGAACGATTAAGTAACGTAAGGGTAAGAGAGATGTGTGGAAATAAAAAGAGCTTGGTTGAGAGAGCAGAAGAAGGTGTTTTGAAATGGTTTGGGCACATGGAGAGAATGAGTGAGGAAAGATTGACCAAGAGGATCTATGTGTCGGAGGTGGAGGGAATGAGGAGAAGTGGGAGGTGGAAAGATGGAGTGAAAAAGATTTTGTGTGATCGGGGCCTGAACATGCAGGAGGGTGAAAGGAGGGCAAGGAATAGAGTGAATTGGAGCGATGTGGTATACCGGGGTTGACGTGCTGTCAGTGGATTGAATCAAGGCATGTGAAGCGTCTGGGGTAAACCATGGAAAGCTGTGTAGGTATGTATATTTGCGTGTGTGGACGTATGTATATACACGTGTATGGGGGGGGTTGGGCCATTTCTTTCGTCTGTTTCCTTGCGCTACCTCGCAAACGCGGGAGACAGCGACAAAGTATAATAAAAATAAAAAAATAAATAATATATATATATATATATATATATATATATATATATATATATATATATATATATATATATATATATATATATTTTTTTTTTTTTTATACCTCGTCGCTGTCTCCCGCGTTTGCGAGGTAGCGCAAGGAAACAGACTAAAGAAATGGCCCAACCCCCCCCCCATACACATGTACATACACACGTCCACACACGCAAATATACATACCTACACAGCTTTCCATGGTTTACCCCGGACGCTTCACATGCCCTGATTCAGTCCACTGACAGCACGTCAACCCCTGTATACCACATCGCTCCAATTCACTCTATTCCTTGCCCTCCTTTCACCCTCCTGCATGTTCAGGCCCCGATCACACAAAATCCTTTTCACTCCATCTTTCCACCTCCAATTCGGTCTCCCTCTTCTCCTCGTTCCCTCCACCTCCGACACATATATCCTCTTGGTCAATCTTTCCTCACTCATTCTCTCCATGTGCCCAAACCATTTCAAAACACCCTCTTCTGCTCTCTCAACCACGCTCTTTTTATTTCCACACATCTCTCTTACCCTTACGTTACTTACTCGATCAAACCACCTCACACCACACATTGTCCTCAAACATCTCACTTCCAGCACATCCATCCTCCTGCGAACAACTCTATCCATAGCCCACGCCTCGCAACCATACAACATTGTTGGAACCACTATTCCTTCAAACATACCCATTTTTGCTTTCCGGGATAATGTTCTCGACTTCCACACATTTTTCAAGGCTCCAAATATTTTCGCCCCCTCCCCCACCCTATGATCCACTTCCGCTTCCATGGTTCCATCCGCTGACAGATCCACTCCCAGATATCTAAAACACTTCACTTCCTCCAGTTTTTCTCCATTCAAACTCACCTCCCAATTGACTTGACCCTCAACCCTACTGTACCTAATAACCTTGCTCTTATTCACATTTACTCTTAACTTTCTTCTTCCACACACTTTACCAAACTCCGTCACCAGCTTCTCCAGTTTCACATGAATCCGCCACCAGCGCTGTATCATCAGCGAACAACAACTGACTCACTTCCCAAGCTCTCTCATCCCCAACAGACTTCATACTTGCCCCTCTTTCCAAGACTCTTGCATTTACCTCCCTAACAACCCCATCCATAAACAAATTAAACAACCATGGAGACATCACACACCCCTGCCGCAAACCTATATACCTTATCCCTGGGGATAGGGGAGAAAGAATACTTCCCACGTATTCCCTGCGTGTCGTAGAAGGCGACTAAAAGGGGAGGGAGCGGGTGGCTGGAAATCCTCCCCTTTCTTGTTTTTTATTAATTTTCCAAAAGAAGGAACTGAGAAGGGGGTCAGGTGAGGATATTCCCTCTAAGGCCCAGTTCTCTGTTCTTAACACTACCTCGCTAACGCCGGAAATGGCAAATAGTATGAAAAAAAAAAAAAAATTATATATATATATATATATATATATATATATATATATATATATATATATATATATATATACTTCCCACGTATTCCCTGCGTGTTGTAGAAGGCGACTAAAAGGGAACGGAGCGGTGGGCTGGATATCCTTCCCTCTCATTTTTTTTTTTTTAACTTTCCAAAAGAAGGAACAGAGAAGGGGGTCAGGTGAGGATATTCCCTCTAAGGCCCAGTCCTTTGTTCTTAACGCTACCTCGCTAAAGCGGGAAATGGCGAATAGTATGAAAGAAAGAAAAGAAAATATATATATATATATATATATATATATATATATATATATATATATATATATATATATATATATATATATATATATAAAGACATAAAAAGATGTTCTGGAAGGAGGTAAATAGAGTGCGTAAGATAAGGGAGCAAATGGGAACTTCAGTGAAGGGCGCTAATGGGGAGGTGATAACAAGTAGTGGTGATGTGAGAAGGAGATGAAGTGAGTATTTTGAAGGTTTGTTGAATGTGTTTGATGATAGAGTGGCAGATATAGGGTGTTTTGGTTGAGGTGGTGTACAAAGTGAGAGGGTTAGGGAAAATGATTTGGTAAACAGGGAAGAGGTAGTAAAAGCTTTGTGGAAGATGAAAGCCGGCAAGGCAGCAGGTTTGAATGGTATTGCAGTGGAATCTATTAAAAAAGGGGGTGACTGTATTGTTGACTGGTTGGTAAGGTTATTTAATGTATGTATGACTCATGGTGAGGTGCCTGAGGATTGGCGGAATGCATGCATAGTGCCATTGTACAAAGGCAAAGGGGATAAGAGTGAGTGCTCAAATTACAGAGGTACAAGTTTGTTGAGTATTCCTGGTAAATTATATGGGAGGGTATTGATTGAGAGGGTGAAGGCATGTACAGAGCATCAGATTGGGGAAGAGCAGTGTGGTTTCAGAAGTGGTAGAGGATGTGTGGATCAGGTGTTTCCTTTAAAGAATATATGTGAGAAATACTTAGAAAAGCGAATGGATTTGTATGTAGCATTTATGGATCTGGAGAAGGCATATGATAGAGTTGATAGAGATGCTCTGTGGAAGGTATTAAGAATATATGGTGTGGGAGGCAAGTTGTTAGAAGCAGTGAAAAGTTTTTATTGAGGATGCAAGGCATGTGTACGTGTAGGAAGAGAGGAAAGTGATTGGTTCTCAGTGAATGTAGGTTTACGGCAGGGGTGTGTGATGTCTCCATGGTTGTTTAATTTGTTTATGGATGGGGTTGTTAGGGAGGTGAATGCAAGAGTTTTGGAAAGAGGGGCAAGAATGAAGTCTGTTGTGGATGAGAGAGCTTGGGAAGTGAGTCAGTTGTTGTTCGCTGATGATACAGCGCTGGTGGTTGATTCATGTGAGAAACTGCAGAAGCTGGTGACTGAGTTTGGTAAAGTGTGTGAAAGAAGAAAGTTAAGAGTAAATGTGAATAAGAGCAAGGTTATTAGGTACAGTAGGGTTGAGGGTCAGGTCAATTGGGAGGTAAGTTTGAATGGAGAAAAACTGGAGGAAGTAAAGTGTTTTAGATATCTGGGAGTGGATCTGGCAGCGGATGGAACCATGGAAGCGGAAGTGAATCATAGGGTGGGGGAGGGGGCGAAAATCCTGGGAGCCTTGAAGAATGTTTGGAAGTCGAGAACATTATCTTGGAAAGCAAAAATGGATATGTTTGAAGGAATAGTGGTTCCAACAATGTTGTATGGTTGCGAGGCGTGGGCTATGGATAGAGTTGTGCGCAGGAGGGTGGATGTGCTGGAAATGAGATGTTTGAGGACAATGTGTGGTGTGAAGTGGTTTGATCGAGTAAGTAATGTAAGGGTAAGAGAGATGTGTGGAAATAAAAAGAGTGTGGTTGAGAGAGCAGAAGAGGGTGTTTTGAAATGGTTTGGGCACATGGAGAGAATGAGTGAGGAAAGATTGACCAAGAGGATATATGTGTCGGAGGTGGAGGGAACGAGGAGAAGTGGGAGATCAAATTGGAGGTAGAAAGATGGAGTGAAAAAGATTTTGAGTGATCGAGGCCTGAACATGCAGGAGGGTGAAAGGCGGGCAAGGAATAGAGTGAATTGGATCGATGTGGTATACCGGGGTTGACGTGCTGTCAGTGGATTGAATCAGGGCATGTGAAGCGTCTGGGGTAAACCATGGAAAGTTGTGTGGGGCCTGGATGTGGAAAGGGAGCCGTGGTTTCGGGCATTATTGCATGACAGCTAGAGACTGAGTGTGAGTGAATGGGGCCTTTGTTGTCTTTTCCTAGCACTACCTCGCACACATGAGGGGGGAGGGGGATGGTATTCCATGTGTGGCGAGGTGGCGATGGGAATGAATAAAGGCAGACAGTGTGAATTGTGTGCATGGGTATATATGTATGTGTCTGTGTGTGTATATATATATATATGTACATTGAGATGTATAGGTATGTATATTTGCGTGTGTGGACGTGTATGTATATACATGTGTATGGGGGTGGGTTGGGCCATTTCTTTCGTCTGTTTGCTTGCGCTACCTCGCAAACGCGGGAGACAGCGACAAAGCAAAAATATATATATATATATATATATATATATATATATATATATATATATATATATATATATATAAATTTTAGGGAGAATAAAAAGATGTTCTGGAAGGAGGTAAATAAAGTGCGTAAGACAAGGGAGCAAATGGGAACTTCGGTGAAGGGCGCAAGTGGGGAGGTGATAACAAGTAGTGGTGATGTGAGAAGGAGATGGAGTGAGTATTTTGAAGGTTTGTTGAATGTGTTTGATGATACAGTGGCAGATATAGGGTGTTTTGGTCGAGGTGGTGTGCAAAGTGAGAGGGTTAGGGAAAATGATTTGGTAAACAGAGAAGAGGTAGTGAAAGCTTTGCGGAAGATGAAAGCCGGCAAGGCAGCAGGTTAGGATGGTATTGCAGTGGAATTTATTAAAAAAGGGGGTGACTGTATTGTTGACTGGTTGGTAAGGTTATTTAATATATGTATGACTCATGGTGAGGTGCCTGAGGATTGGCGGAATGCGTGCATAGTGCCATTGTACAAAGGCAAAGGGGATAAGAGTGAGTGCTCAAATTACAGAGGTATAAGTTTGTTGAGTATTCCTGGTAAATTATATGGGAGGGTATTGATTGAGAGGGTGAAGGCATGTACAGAGCATCAGATTGGGGAAGAGCAGTGTGGTTTCAGAAGTGGTAGAGGATGTGTGGATCAGGTGTTTGCTTTGAAGAATGTATGTGAGAAATACTTAGAAAAGCAAATGGATTTGTATGTAGCATTTATGGATCTGGAGAAGGCATATGATAGAGTTGATAGAGATGCTCTGTGGAAGGTATTAAGAATATATGGTGTGGGAGGCAAGTTGTTAGAAGCAGTGAAAAGTTTTTATCGAGGATGTAAGGCATGTGTACGTGTATGAAGAGAGGAAAGTGATTGGTTCTCAGTGAATGTAGGTTTGCGGCAGGGGTGTGTGATGTCTCCATGGTTGTTTAATTTGTTTATGGATGGGGTTGTTAGGGAGGCAAATGCAAGAGTTTTGGAAAGAGGGGCAAGTATGAAGTCTGTTGGGGATGAGAGAGCTTGGGAAGTGAGTCAGTTGTTGTTCGCTGATGATACAGCACTGGTGGCTGATTCATGTGAGAAACTGCAGAAGCTGGTGACTGAGTTTGGAAAAGTGTGTGGAAGAAGAAAGTTAAGAGTAAATGTGAATAAGAGCAAGGTTATTAGGTACAGTAGGGTTGAGGGTCAAGTCAATTGGGAGGTGAGTTTGAATGGAGAAAAACTGGAGGAAGTGAAGTGTTTTAGATATCTGGGAGTGGATCTGGCAGCGGATGGAACCATGGAAGCGGAAGTGGATCATAGGGTGGGGGAGGGGGCGAAAATCCTGGGGGCCTTGAAGAATGTGTGGAAGTCGAGAACATTATCTCGGAAAGCAAAAATGGGTATGTTTGAAGGAATAGTGGTTCCAACAATGTTGTATGGTTGCGAGGCATGGGCTATGGATAGAGTTGTGCGCAGGAGGATGGATGTGCTGGAAATGAGATGTTTGAGGACAATGTGTGGTGTGAGGTGGTTGGATCGAGTGAGTAACGTAAGGGTAAGAGAGATGTGTGGAAATAAAAAGAGTGTGGTTGAGAGAGCAGAAGAGGGTGTTTTGAAGTGGTTTGGGCACATGGAGAGGATGAGTGAGGAAAGATTGACCAAGAGGATATATGTGTCGGAGGTGGAGGGAACAAGGAGAAGAGGGAGACCAAATTGGAGGTGGAAAGATGGAGTGAAAAAGATTTTGTGTGATCGGGGCCTGAGCATGCAGGAGGGTGAAAGGAGGGCAAGGAATAGAGTGAATTGGAGCGATGTGGTATACCGGGGTTGACGTGCTGTCAGTGGATTGAAGCAGGGCATGTGAAGCGTCTGGGGTAAACCATGGAAAGCTGTGTAGGTATGTATATTTGCGTGTGTGGACGTATGTATATACATGTGTATTGGGGGGGGGGGGGGGGGGTTTGGGCCATTTCTTTCGTCTGTTTCCTTGCGCTACCTCGCAAACGCGGGAGACAGCGACAAAGTATAATAATAATAATATAATATATATATATATTTTTTTTTTTTTTTTTTTCATACTATTCGCCATTTCCCGCGATAGCGAGGTAGCGTTAAGAACAGAGGACTGGGCCTTTGAGGGAATATCCTCACCTGGCCCCCTTCTCTGTTCCTTCTTTTGGAAAATTAAAAAAAAACGAGAGGGGAGGATTTCCAGCCCCCCGCTCCCTTCCCTTTTAGTCGCCTTCTACGACACGCAGGGAATACGTGGGAAGTATTCTTTCTCCCCTATCCCCAGGGATAATATATATATATATATATATATATATATATATATATATATATATATACATATATATATATATTTTTTTTTTTTTTTCCATATGGTGTGGGAGGAAAGTTGTTAGAAGCAGTGAAAAGTATTTATCGAGGATGTAAGGCATGTGTACGTGTAGGAAGAGAGGAAAGTGATTGGTTCTCAGTGAATGTAGGTTTGCGGCAGGGGTGTGTCATGTCTCCATGGTTCTTTAATTTGTTTATGGATGGGGTTGTTAGGGAGGTAAATGCAAGAGTTTTGGAAAGAGGGGCAAGTATGAAGTCTGTTGGGGATCAGAGAGCTTGGGAAGTGAGTCAGTTGTTGTTCGCTGATGATACAGCGCTGGTGGCTGATTCATGTGAGAAACTGCAGAAGCTGGTGACTGAGTTTGGTAAAGTGTGTGGAAGAAGAAAGTTAAGAGTAAATGTGAATAAGAGGAAGGTTATTAGGTACAGTAGGGTTGAGGGTCAAGTCAATTGGGAGGTGAGTTTGAATGGAGAAAAACTGGAGGAAGTGAAGTGTTTTAGATATCTGGGAGTGGATCTGGCAGTGGATGGAACCATGGAAGCGGAAGTGGATCATAGGGTGGGGGAGGGGGCGAAAATTCTGAGGGCCTTGAAGAATGTGTGGAAGTCGAGAACATTAACTCGGAAAGCAAAAATGGGTATGTTTGAAGGAATAGTGGTTCCAACAATGTTGTATGGTTGCGAGGCGTGGGCTATGGATAGAGTTGTGCGTGGGAGGGTGGATGTGCTGGAAATGAGATGTTTGAAGACAATATGTGGTGTGAGGTGGTTTGATCGAGTAAGTAATGTAAGGGTAAGAGAGATGTGTGGAAATAAAAAGAGCGTGGTTGAGAGAGCAGAAGAGGGTCTTTTGAAATGGTTTGGGCACATGGAGAGAATGAGTGAGGAAAGATTGACCAAGAGGATATATGTGTCGGAGGTGGAGGGAACGAGGAGAAGTGGGAGACCAAATTGGAGGTGGAAAGATGGATGGAGTGAAAAAGATTTTGAGTGATCGGGGCCTGAACATGCAGGAGGGTGAAAGGCAGGGCAAGGAATAGAGTGAATTGGATCGATGTGGTATACCGGGGTCGCGTCCTGTCAATGGATTGAATCTGGGCATGTGAAGCGTCTGGGGTAAACCATGGAGAGTTCTGTGGGGCCCGGATGAAGAAAGGGAGCTGTGGTTTTGGGCATTATTGCATGACAGCTAGAGACTGAGTGTGAACGAATGGGGCCTTTGTTGTCTTTTCCTAACACTACCTCGCACACATGAGGGGGGGGAGAGGGATGTTATTCCATGTGTGGCGAGGTGGCGATGGGAATGAATAAAAGCAGACAGTGTGAATTGCGTGCATGTGTATATATGTATGTGTCTGCGTGTGTATATATATGTGTACATTGAGATGTATGGGTATGTATATTTGCGTGTGTGGACGTGTATGCATATACATGTGTATGGGGGTGGGTTGGGCCATTTCTTTCGTCTGTTTCCTTGCGCTACCTCGCAAACGCGGGAGACAGCGACAAAGCAAAATAAATATAAATATAATATATATATATATATATATATATATATATATATATATATATATATATATATATATGTGAGAGTTGGAGTGAGAGAGGACCATTAAATTTTAGGGAGAATAAAAAGATGTTTTGGAAGGAGGTACATAAAGTGCATAAGTGCATAAGCAAGAGAACAAATGGGAATATTGGTAAAGGGGGCTAATGGGGAGGTAATAACATGTAGTGGTGAAGTGAGAAGGAGATGGAGTGAGTATTTTGAAGGTCTGTTGAATGTGTTTGATGAAAGAGTGGCAGACATTGGATGTTTTGGTCGAGGTGGTGTGCAAAGTGAAAGGGTCAGGGAGGATTGTTTGGTAAACAGAAAAGAGGTAGTAAAAGCTTTGCAGAAGATGAAAGCTGGCAAGGCGGCAGGTTTCGATGGTTTTGCTGTGGAATTTATTAAAGAAGGGGGTGACTATGTTGTTGACTGGTTGGTGAGGATATTCAATGTATATATGGTTCACGGTGAAGTGCCTGAGGATTGGTGGAATGCATGCATAGTGCCATTGTACAAAGGCAAAGGGGATAAAGGTGAGTGTTTAAATTACAGAGGTATAAGTTTGTTGAGTATTCCTGGGAAATTATATGGGAGGGTATTGATTGAGAGGGTAAAGGCATTTACAAAGCATCAGATTATGGAAGAGCAGTGTGGTTTCAGAAGTGGTAGAGGATGTGTGGATCAGGTGTTTGCTTTGAAGAATGTATGTGAGAAATACTTAGAAAAACAGATGGATTTGTATGTAGCTTTTATGGATCTAGAGAACGCATATGATAGGGTTGATAGAGATGCTTTGTGGAAGGTTTTAAGAGTATATGGTGTGGGAGGTAAGTTGCTAGAAGTAGTGAAAACTTTTTACCAAGGATGTAAGGCATCTGTACGAGTAGTAATAGAGGATAGTGATTGGTTCCCAGTGAATGTCGGTTTGCAGCTGGGGTGCATGATGTCTCTCACGGATTATCACTCGCTTTTATAAAGCCTTCAAGCTGAGTAACTCGAGTGATTTCGCACTTTAAGCCCTAGCTTCATTGGTTGGTTATCCAGTACATACCAACCAACAGCTGAGAGTCGGAAGTTGTCCAGCTACGTTTACTGGTATAGTAGGGCAACTACTAAAGGGCAATCCCTAGGACTGAAGCACAGTGGCAGTGTCCATCAACTGACTGCAGTCCTCTGCTTCCTTCGGGCGGCAGCAATGTGGGACCAAAGCTGAAGCATCTACCCTTGTCACAGGTTTTCGCTTCATGGTACCCGTCACACGTAACCCATTCCTCAGAATAGCGTGCCAGCCTCTGTTGGTATGTCGGGAACCAGCAACAGTCATGAGGGATCTGCCGACGACCAGTCACCCTCTTGCCCACATTGTGGGAAGACCCTCGCCAGCTTTCGGTGCTGTAGGGTCCATGAAAGGCAGGTAAATGCCGACTCCTTTCACCAGGAGTTGGCTTCCAGGCACGTTCTGTCCAAGGCTTGGTGGTCTGATGAGGAGGTGGAGCTCCTCGCCAGGGCTGAGGCTGGGATGGCAGCGGTTGCAGGAGATTGTTCCTTCTAGGATGGTCAAAGTGATCAAAGGTCTCCGATGCAAAGTGTCGCATAAGACCAGGGTTCAGGAACTGACCTTGAACATTAACCTCCTCCAGGAAACTGGTGAAGGCGAGGTGATGAATGGTGTGCCAACTGAGAGGCGTGTCCCATCCACAAGGAGAAGCAACACGTGGAGTGGCACTCCGGAGGAAGCACCGCATACAGGGATGTACGTGAGTGTGGAACCCAGTGGTGAGACAACTCCCATGGTTTTAACTGTCCCAGCTGCTCCGCGGGTCCTCCAATCCCAATCAATTGCTTCCTTTGTGGCGGAGACTGTCACTTATGTTGACACATTAGGAGCCAGCCTCACAAATCCATTGTAGGGAGAGGACATCCTAAATGCAGCCCTCAAACATTTGTGTCAGGGTGACAGCCTCTCTGCAATCAGGGCAGCTGCGGAGCATGCATCACACGTAATAAGCTCCTGTGGCTCACCCAAAGACCACTGGAATCGTGGTGGAGATGGATCAAGGCAGTCAGCAAATTCTGGCCGCGTACGCTGCGCGGAGGAGGCTCCTTTGCATGGGAACCGCCTTATGAGAGAACAGTACCATAATGTACAGAGACTCTATCGTGAGAATAAGTCTTTGGCCGCTGGACAGGTTCTCAAAGGCAATTGGGAGGTACCGCCAACTTCGGCTGGGCCAGAACACCTCAATTCCTTCTGGGGGGCTCTGTTCTCTTGACCATCTGAGCTGGACGAACGTGCCATCACCGACTGCAACCTAGAATGTGGACAAATAGAAGTTATAACCATAGGCAAGGTAGCACACCACCTCAAAGCCACCAGAACATCTGCCCATGGACCTGATGGGATGTCGACTCGATTACTGAAGTCCATTCCTCCAAGGATCCTGGCTAAAATGTTTAACCTGTGGCTAGCTACGTCTGCATTGCCGGAATGACTGAAGGCTAATAGAATGATGCCGATACCCAAGGTACCCAACCCAACCGAACCCAAGGACTACAGGCCAATCACCATCTGTGCCGTAGTCCATCTGCTCCATAAAATCTTGAGCAGCAGTATCTCGAGCCTCGTCCAGATCGATGGAGCTCAAAAGGCATTCATTCCAGTGGATGGATGCCTTGAGAACCTCACAATCTTGGATGCGATCGTCAGTCGTGCGCGGGCACATGCCCATGGTGTGCACCTGGCATTCCTCGACATGGCTACAGCATTCGATAGTGTTAATCGTAGCACTATCGAGTGGGCCATGTCGCAGAAGGGCATCCCAGCCCTCGTCAGGACATATGTCATGTCGACATGACCAAGCCTTCACTCACATTGAAGGTAGCGACAGGATGTCGGAGAAAATAAACATGACTCGTGGGGTCAAGCAGGGTGACCCATCATCACCAATTCTCTTCAACCTTGTGATTGACGCGGGAATCACAAGGGTGAAGGAGACTGGTGTAGGGGTTAGGTTGGGTGACCAAAAAGTATCTGCATTGGCTTCTGCCGATGATTTGGTCCTGGTGGCACAGACGCCCATTGGCGCGCAGCAGGCAATGGACATGATGGCCGAGACCCTCGCGGGGGGGTAGGTTTCAAGTTAATCCAGGGAAATGTCGTACCCTCAGCATGGAGGTCGACGGCAAGCGTAAGACTTGGTACGTCAACAAAAATAGAATGTTCCAAGTCTTGGGCAGCGCTGTTGGATCCATGAGTGCTGAGGACGAATACAAGTACCTCAACATTCTTGTCGGGGGGGCGACAAAAGTCCTACGGAGCTCTGCTAAAAGAAGGGCTCCATAACATCACCAGAGCCCCTCTAAAACCTCAACAGTAGATTGCGTTTCTTGTGGAGCATCTGGTGCCCAAGCTCATGCATCAACCGGTGCTGAGGGAAGTGTATAAGACGCAATTAGCACGTATGGACTGGCAAGTGTGAGTGGTGGTTCGCCACTGGCTGCACCTCACCTAGCCCATGATGTGCCTTGTGCATACTTCGACTCAGCAGCTGGAGATGGTGGGCTAGGTATACCGGACTTTGTCTCAACCATCCGGCTGAATAAACAAGTGCGGTTCAAAAAATTACTCACCTCGACTGACCCGGTGATTCTTGCGGCTGTCCGGGAGCCTGCAGTCATGAGCAAGCTGCAGCGCTGGACTGGACCCGCATGCATTGCTGGTCGACAGGCAAGTGATAAAACCGAACGTCAACACATATGGAGGGCCAATCTGGTCAGCACCCTCAACGGTGCAGCTCTTGCTCCATCTGCTGCCGTGCCTCAGGTTAGCAGATGGGTAAATAGCGGGAACCGCTTCCCATCCGGTTCTGGTTATGTGAAGGCCATCTAAGTGAGGATAGGCGCTTTACCCACCCCTGCCCGGGTGTCCAGAGGCTGGCCCAAGATCAACGGCCTTTGTGACACCTATTAGAAGCCAGGTACGCTCAGGAACATCGCTCAGATGTGCCCTCATACTTATGGTGGGAGGGTAAAGAGGCACAACAACATCAGTGCCTATTTGGCCAGACGACTGAGGCAGAGGGGTTACAAGGTGTCCTGCGAGCCACGCATTCCAGTTGTGGGGTCCTTTCGGAAGCCGGACATTGTGGCTTGCAAAGGTACAGAGGCCTATATCATAGACACTCAGGTCCCTGGGTTCCACTTCGCACTTTCAGCTGCACACCAGTATAAGTGCAGCTACTACGGCACCCCGGAAGTCTTACAAGGCGTACGGGAATATACCAGGAAAGACACCCTGCAAGTAACATCTGCCACTTTAAATTGGTGTGACACATGGTGTCAATAAAGCGTGAGTGCTCTCAGAGGGTTGGGGCTGACATACCAGGACCTTGAGGTGTGCACTGTCAAAGCCCTAACTTGGACTCACTCCCTTCACAGGATGTGGTCCAAGAGCACAGGCTAGCAATCGGAGCCTGCCTTGTCCATCTGGGGTCGGCCATTGGACAGGTGGAGGTCACCTCCCACTTTATGCACTTGGGGTGTGCGGGATTAGGCTGTTCTCCCATGACTCCATAGGCAGGTACCAGTTCCTGAGGTCGGGTTGTCGGGCGGGGTTGTGGACGCCTTGGTGGGATTGCCCATTGCTCCTGTGTGACAGGCCACACTGGAAGGTGAGAGGTGCTGGAAGGTCGCTGTGTTTGAGTCGGCAAGGTAAGGTATATCCAACCATCGTCTAACTGCCACTTCTTAACTTACTTCTACCTATGCTGTCAGCAATTTGATCTTCAATCTTCCTCTTATAGCGTCCATACACTCTTTCCAACTAATAACTTCTTTCACTATCTACATGTAGATAGGTCGCCTGCCGACGTCCACTTGCTTTAGACAAGCACAGTAGTAGTAGTTAGACTTTCCCCACAGCACACTACTAATTGGAAATGTAAAAAAAAAAAAAAAAAATGTTTAATTTGTTTATGGATGGGATGGTTAGAGAGGTGAATGCAGTAGTTTTGGAGAGAGGGGCTAGTATGCAGTCTGTTGTGGATGAGAGGGCTTGGAAAGTGAGTCAGTTGTTGTTCACTGATGATACAGCACTGGTGGCTGATTCAGGTTAGAAACTGCAGAAGTTGGTGACTGAGTTGAGTAAAGTGTGTGAAAGAAGAAAGCTGAGAGTAAATGTGAATAAGAACAAGGTTATTAGGTTCAGTAGGGTTAGGGGCAAGTTAATTGGGAGGTAAGTTTGATTGGAGAAAAACTGGAGGACGTGAAGTGTTTTAGATAGATATCTGGGAGCGGATTTTGCAGCGGATGGAACCATGGAAGCGGAAGTGAGTCACAGGGTGGGGGAGGGAGTGAAGGTTCTGGGAATGTTGAAGAATGTGTTGTAGGCAAGAACATTATCTCAGAGCAAAAATGGGTATGTTTGAAGGAATAGTGGTTCCAACAATGTTATATGGTTGTGAAGCATGGGCTACAGATAGGGTTATGTGGAGGAGGGTGGATGTGTTGGGAATGAAATGTTTGACGACATGTGGTATGAGGTGGTGTGATTGAGTAAGTAATGCAAGAGTAAGAGAGATGTGTGGTAATAAAATGAGTGTTGTTGAGAGAGCAAAAGAGAAAAGAGGGTGTATTGAAATGGTTTAGTCACAGGGAAAGAATGAGTGGAAAGATTATCTAAGAGAATATATGTATCAGATTTAGAGGGAATGAGGAGAAGCAGGAGACCAAATTGGAGGTGGAAGGGTGGAGTGAAAAAGATTTTGAGTGATCGGGACCTGAACATACAGGAGGGTGAAAGGCACGCAAGGAATAGAGTGAATTGGAATGATGTGGTATACCGGGCTCAATGTGCTGTCAATGGCTTGAACCAGGGCATGTAAAACATCTGGGTAAACCATGGAAAGGTCTGTGGGGCCTGGATGTGAATAGGAAGCTATGGTTTCAGTGCATTACACGTGACAGCTAGAGACTGAGTGTGAACAAATGTGGCCTTTTTAGTCTGTTTTCCTGATGCTACCTTGCTGAAGTAAGAGGGATAGCGATGCTGTTTCCTGTGGGACAGGGTAGCAACAGGAATGGATGAAGGGAAGCAAGTATGAATTTGTACATGTGTATATATATGTATATGTCTGTGTATGTGTATGTATATGTTGATATGTATATGTATACATATATCTGCATGTAAGGTGTTTATGTAAATATATGTGTATATGAGTGTTTAGGCTATTCTTCATCTGTTTGCTAGCGTCAGCGAGGTAGTGCCAGTTAACAGACAACGAATGGCCCATCCACTCATATACGTACACATATATTTACAAAAACACCCATATACATACATATACAGACATATATCAACATACACACATGTACATACACACACATAGACATAGATACATATATACATATTCATACTAGCTTGCCTTCATCCATTCCTGATGCTACGCAGCTCCACAGGAAACAGCATCGCTACCCCATGCTTCAGCAAGGCAGCACAAGGAAAACAAACAAAAAAATGCCACATTCATTCACACTCAGTCTCTAGCTGTCATATGCAATGCACCAAAACCACAGCTCCCTAACCATATCCAGGCCCTACAGACCTTTCCATGGTTTAACCCAGACATTTCATATGCCTTGGATCAATCCACTGACAGCACGTCGACCCCAGTATACCACATTGTTCCAATTCACTCTATTCCTTGCAGGCCTCTCACCCTCCTGTGCATTCAGGCCCTGATTGCTCAAAATCCTTTTCACTCCATCCTTCCAATTACAATTTGGTTTCCCACTTCTCTTTGATCCATCCATCTCTGACACATATATCCTCTTTGTCAACCTTACCTCACTCATTCACTCAATAGGTCCAAACCATTTTAACACCCTCTCCTGCTCTCTCAACCACACTCTTTTAATACCACATATCTCTTACTCTTTCATTACTTACTATATCAAACCACTTCACGTCACATATTGTCCTCAAATATTCAATTTCCAACACATCTACCCTCCTCTGCCCAACCCTCTCTATAGCCAATGCCTCACAACCATATAATATTTTTGGAACTACTATTCCTTCAAACATACCCATTTTTGCTCTGAGATAATGTTCTCTCTTTTCACACATTTTTCATTGCTCCTAGAGCTTTCCCCCACTCCCCTACCCTGTGACTCAATTCTGCTTCCATGATTCCATTCACTGCTAAACCCACTCCCAGATATCTAAAACACTTCACTTCCTCCAATTTTTCCAACTTACGTCCCAACTAACTTGTCCCTCAACCCTGCTGAACATGTTTAATAACACTGCTTTTATTCACTTCTACTCTTAACTTTCTCCTTTCACAACTCACTCACCAGCTTCTACAGTTTCTCACTCAAATCAGCCACCAGTGCTGTATCATCAGCAAACAGCAACTGACTCACTTCCCAGGCCTTCTCATCCCCAACAGACTATGTACTTGCCCTTCTCTCTAAAACATTTGCATTTACCTCCCTAACACCCCATCCATAAACAAATCAAACAACCATGGGGACATCAAACACCCCTGCTGCAGACCAATCTTCACTGGGAACCAATCACTCTCCTCTCTTCCTACTTAAACACATGCCTTACATCCATGATAAAGACTTTCCACTGTTTCTAGCAACTTACTTCCCACACCATATACTCTTAAGACCTTTCAAAAAGCATATCTATCAACCCCATCATATGCCAGATCCATAAATGCAACATACAAATTCATCTGTTTTTCTAAGTATTTCTCACACATCCTTCAAAGCAAACATCTGATCCATACATCTTCTACCACTTCTAAAACACGCTTCTCCTCTCCAATCTGATGCTCTGTACATGCCTTCACCCTCTGATTCAGTTCCCTCCCATAATACATTTTCCAGGAATACTCAACATACTTATGCCTCTGTAGTTTGTACAATGGCACTATACATGCATTCTGCCAATCCTCACATACTTCACCATGATCCATACATATACTGAATATCCTTACCAACCAATCAACAACACAGTCACCCCCTAACAAGAAAAAAGAAAAAAATTTGGTTCTTTACTGTTCATTTGCCCCTCATGAATTTATAAAATGGTTCTGAATGTTCTGACCAATCAACTGTTTCCTTAATACTTCATGTAACACCTCCATTTTTGTCCTGAAGCAACTTGACTCCTGTGTCTCCTGTATCTTTCATACTGTATAATTGTGCTCCCTTGCTTTACTACATTTCTAGTTAAACCATTACTTTAATTTTTTCTCTTACTACAGAGGCTCCTAGCTAATGTTCATGCCAATCACTTTCTCCTAATGTGTCTACTTAATGTTCCTTCCTAATGATCCAACCTAAAACTTCTGTCTAATGCTCCTGCCCAATACATATGTACATTACCAAATATTAGGTCTAACAGGAAAATGGCTTGCAGAAAGCAACAACAGGGATTTTCTGGAAAGTGTAAAAGGAGTCAGACAGATAAAGAAATAAAATCACAGGAGGATTCGCTGCTATGAATGGAGGCACTAATGAAATAAAAGACAAAGCTGACACATGATATGGACAAGTAGGAAGTACTGCTGTAATGAGTACACCTTAGCAAGATGAAAGGAGTAATCACCGTGATGTAAAGGAATATATACAAAGGAATGAAGAAGTTGGGTAGACAGAGAATGAAGAAATGTATATCTGAAATATGTGCCCTATGGGAAATCTGTGTTAACGTACCAACACTATCGAGTGAAGGTCATTTCACAAAGCATGAAATGATATACGAGATAATGACTATATGATGGAATGAAACATGAACTTACCTTTAGTATATCGTAACAAGACTTCATATCTTCCTTCTACTCCTTGTCCATTGAAGAGACCAAGAAGGATAACCTTATGGCCAAAAAACTTGGTGGCATGTGAGAACAACTCGAAACAGAAGTCCATGTAAATTTCTTGATTAGTTAGGGATGACCACATACATTTTGCAGCATATGATCCCATCTGACGTGCCTGAGTCCAAAGACGCATCTAAAAGCAAAAATGAATAAATAATAACTGACGCTTTAATGGACTGTTCCTGTTATAAACAACCTTCTTAATCTTCAGCAGATCTCTACCTGAAAGGGCAAGCATTCAAACTGCTAGGCCATTTACATATGGAGTCATTAGCAATGATTACAACCTCTGTTATAATAAAACCATGTAAATCATATTATACACGTGAAAATTATTCATAAACAGAATCTCACTTTAATGCCCCAGTCACAGAATTTCTCAAAAGTCTTCAGTCCTATTCCACTCAAAAAAAAAAATTCTCCACCTTCCCTTTGATCTTCCCTTGTGACTAATCCTTCTCATCAAATTCAAATATGCTTTCTGTATATAATTTTCATCCATTATTTTACATACTTGAGGTGTCATTCCTTATCACATGCTTTTTCACTTACCTAACATCTTTAACTCCATTCCCATTTACATGAGTTGAATCAAGTATGTATAGCTTCCCAGATTGCTAATAATGATTCTCAACACATGTAGCAATGGTAGGAAGAAAGGTAAGTCCAGTTTAAAGAGTTGGGTACCCATGAACTTTTGGGACATGCTCTTATAGCAATTCTAAAGTTTTCCTGAACTTTGTTTCAGTAAAAGATGTTGTGTGTTTGTAGTTGCAAAGTGGCAAGAGATAGTTCTGTATGTACTATTTTGTGTGGTTTGCTTTTGAAAGGGTGGAAGACAAGGTAAGGCATAGTATGAAGTGAAGTAGATGAATTGCTTGTATAGGATAATGAGGAATTCTTTTTCTTGGCCAAATCTGGTTATAATTAGTTCTCTAAGGGCATTTAGTTTTCATGCTGCTTTTGTGCTGATGTTCTTAATGTAAGGAATGAATCTCATGTCTTTCAGTGTAATGCCTAGAATGGTTTGTATTTAGAAGGAAACGTGTGACTCGTGTTTGTCTGGAGAGCATGGCTTTTGATGGTTTGTAATTTAAGACCAAGTTAAGAAGGCAGATGTTAAGTGTCGTTGGGTTATTTGTGTGTGTATGTGTTATGTCTGTTTATATTTGCTGGGGGTGAGAGAATCTGAGAAGAGGTTAGTGACATATGAGACTGGGGCAAACTTTTAATTTCTACTCAGCTAGAGTGATTTGGGGTGGTAGGAGTATAGTGCTACTGTATAGAATTGAGTGCTAAACACGATGAGCTGGACTGTGCTTAGAGGATGTTTGCTTAGCTGTGTTGGTGTTGAGTGTTTGTAGTTGCTACACGGCCAGTGGTCATTCTAAGTGCACTATTTTGTGTGGTTTGCAGCTTACTTATATCCACTTTTCAGAGGATGGACAACCAGGACATCTTTCTAAGAAAGAGTCCTTGTGTTATCCAGGTTATCTTTCCTGAGGTTCCTACAACCCAAGGCTGCACAACTTACACTAAATGGGAAATATGGACTCCTTTAGAGTTAAAAGTTTTTAATAACACTTATTCCAATAAAGCACCTAAAAAAAATGTGGTTTTTCACTAATGGTATAACCTTGAGCAAGTGAAGTCCAAAAACACTAATATATATTTGTGGACGTGGCCTTTCTTCTCTTCCTGGCAATAACTCACTGACACAGGAAACAGCAATCATGTAAGGGGAAAAATAAGGTATACTTTCATCTTAGCCAAAAGATTATATATATTTATTTTTATTTATTTTGCTTTGTCGCTGTCTCCTGTGTTAGTGAGGTAACACAAGGAAACAGACGAAAGAATGGCCCATACATACATACATACATACATATGTATATACATACACGTCCACACACGCAAATATACATACCTATACATCTCAACATATACATATATATACACACAGACATAAACATATATACACATATACATAATTCATACTGTCTGCCTTTATTCATTCCCATCGCAACCCCACCACACGAAATAAAAAACCCCTCCCCAATCATGTGTGCGAGGTAGTGCTAGGAAAAGACAACAAAGGCCACATTCATTCACACTCAGTCTCTACCTGACATGTAATAATGCACCGAAACCACAGCTCCCTTTCCACATCCAGGCCCCACAGACTTTCCATGGTTTACCCCAGACGCTTCACATGCCCTGGTTCAATCCACTGACAGCACGTCAACCCCGGTATACCACATCGTTCCGATTCACTCTATTCCTTGCACGCCTTTCACCCTCCTGCATGTTCAGGCCCCGATCACTCAAAATCCTTTTCACTCCATCTTTCCACCTCCAATTTGGTCTCCCACTTCTCCTCATTCCCTCCACCTCTGACACATATATCCTCTTGGTCAATCTTTCCTTACCCATTCTCTCCATGTGACCAAACCACTTCAAAACACCCCTCTTCTGCTCTATCAACAACACTCTTTTCATTACCACACATCTCTCTTATCCTATTATTACTTACTCGATCAAACCACTTCACACCACATTTTGTCCTCAAACATCTCATTTCCAGCACATCCACCCTCCTCCGCACAATTCTATCTCTCGCCCACGCCTCGCAACCATACAACATTGTTGGAACCACTATTCCTTCAAACATAGCCATTTTTGCTTTCCGAGATAATGTTCTCGACTTCCACACATTCTTCAAGGCTCCCAGGATTTTCGCCCCCTCCCCACCCTATGATCCACTTCCGCTTCCATGGTTCCATCCGCTGCCAGATCCACTACCAGATATCTAAAACACTTTACTGCCTCCAGTTTTTCTCCATTCAAACTTACCTCCCAATTGACTTGACCCTCAACCCTACGGTACCTAATAACCTTGCTCTTATTCACATTTACTCTTAACTTTCTTCTTTCACACACTTTACCAAACTCAGTCACCAGCTTCTGCAGTTTCTCACATGAATCAGCCACCAGCGCTGTATCATCAGCGAACAACAACTGACTCACTTCCCAAGCTCTCTCATCCCCAACAGACTTCATACTTGCCCCTCTTTCCAAAACTCTTGCATTCACCTCCCTAACAACCCCATCCATAAACAAATTAAACAACCATGGAGACATCACACACCCCTGCCGCAAACCTACATTCACTGAGAACCAATCACTTTCCTCTCTTCCTACACGTACACATGCCTTACATCCTCGATAAAAACTTTTCACTGCTTCTAACAACTTGCCTCCCACACCATATATTCTTAATACCTTCCACAGTGCATCTCTATCAACTCATCATATGCCTTCTCCAGATCCATAAATGCTACATACAAATCCATTTGCTTTTCTAAGTATATCTCACATACATTCTTCAAAGCAAACACCTGATCCACACATCCTCTACCACTTCTGAAACCACACTGCTCTTCCCCAATCTGATGCTCTCAATCAATACCCTCCCATATAATTTACCAGGAATACTCAACAAACTTATACCTCTGTAATTTGAGCACTCACTCTTATCCCCTATGCCTTTGTACAATCGCACTATGCACGCATTCTTTCTTTTCTTTCATACTATTCGCCATTTCCCACGTTAGCGAGGTAGCGTTAAGAACAGAGGACTCGGCCTTTGAGGGAATATCCTCATCTGGCCCCCTTCTCTGTTCCTTCTTTGGGAGAAAAAAAAAAGGGG